>NC_051409.1:4287995-4288145 GCF_015228065.2 Penaeus monodon | reverse complement strand
ACAGTCCTGGCGGGGGAAAGGGCAAAACAAACATTCCCACAGAAGAAATGCGGTTTTCATACGGTCTACGTAAAAGGGGCCGATAAAAAGTACACACGAAGTCATTTGTTAATGTAATTACCCGTAGTGTTCGTGTGAGAAAACGTTGAG
>NC_051409.1:4287597-4287669 GCF_015228065.2 Penaeus monodon | reverse complement strand
CAAACAGACACACACAGACATCCGCTTAGGGAGCAACAAGGACACTAAGGCAAAACAATTCCCACAGATGAT
>NC_051409.1:4287159-4287333 GCF_015228065.2 Penaeus monodon | reverse complement strand
TTGCATGACAGTCAACATTACCTGCAACAATGCCATTAGTACAAGTCAGATGAGTCATGAGCACAGACTCCCCCGCCAGTAGCCTCCAGCAGCTGCCTCCGCGCTGCTTCCGACGCCCAGCTGAAGAGAGCTAAAAGGCAGTTGACTGAAGCTTTGGCGAAAGGGCGGGCGCAT
>NC_051409.1:4285414-4286168 GCF_015228065.2 Penaeus monodon | reverse complement strand
TTTGAATTCAATGTCCAGCTTTCATCCCACAATTACCATTAACTGATATAAAATTTTCATCAACATCGGAAACAGCAATACCATTAATAACGATATAACAAAAGCGATCATTACGTAAACAGGCATAATAACAACATCAAAAAAAAATATATATACAATATACCCTCATTCTTCTTCGCATAATTGCCACACACACGAGACATCATAAAAATTAATTTATTTCGAAAACGCAATATCACACGGAAATTATAGCGAATCTTTATTTGATATTCGGCAAAATTAACTCCAGTTGCAAAGCCACGCATAACAAGAGCGCTTAAACAAAAGAAGCAATAATATTTAATGACGTTTTATATACGAGATACAATGAATTCGGTTAATGATTACGGTGATATCGGATATCATTTTGAACGGGAAGTTAGTGGTTTAAAATGACTCTTAATTTTCATTCGGAGAAATAATAATTTGATGAATCGCACCGAATGAGAGTTGAATAAATCTTTGTTTATTGAGCAACTATCGGGTCTTTGTGAGTATTGATATTTCCAAAATAACAAAGCGGGTTTGGTGAAGTATATGCGAATGTTTATGAATAGATAAATAAGAATTGGATAAAAAATATATGTGTAAAATAGAAACTATAGTTTTGAGTATCTTGTTTAGATATACTTTTAGAAATTTTGAGCGAATATTCCTAAAATAATCACAATGTCTAAGAACGCCAATCAAGTATTCAAAAATTAGAAAACAATAC
>NC_051409.1:4284500-4285245 GCF_015228065.2 Penaeus monodon | reverse complement strand
CCAATCCCGCACTGCGAGCGCTTCAAAATAAAATTAAAACCGACAAAGTGAACAATTTCACAAACACAGCATCAAGAACATACAAGAACAAGAACACAGAAGAACAAGAAAATGAAGAACATTACCCCGCAACCGCATCGTTAAAACCTACAACGATCGGATTTTTTTCACAACGTCCGCGATGAACATTTTAACACAAGCATAACATCAAAATTTCCAAGATGTACGTCTCCCCAAAGTGAACATTTGATCACAGTCAAAATCAGATTCAAAACATTTTAAGAAAAACCGCAGTGTTATAATCTCCATCGTCATCTATAAGGTGAACATTTCAGCATCACCGCAAGCATCAGAACTTACTCAGAATATATATGAAAATCTTGAAAGTGAACATCTTGTAGCGTCGGAACCAACAAGATGAACATCTGAACACAACCACAGCATCGGAAACAGAAGGATTATTATTCAAACACGACCATAACGTCACAAACACACAAACTGAACATTTGAACACAGCCACAGCATCAAAACAAACAGGATGAAGCTCTGAACACAACCACAGAAAGATTACAATTTAAACAAACCACAGCGTCATAAACACACACACACAAGCTGAACATCTGAACACCGCCACAACACTGGAACCAGAAAGATCCCCCATGCAAACACAACCACAACGTCACAAACACACGCAAGCTGAACACCAGGACATAACAACAGCATCAACATTTCCATCGCCAGACAA
>NC_051409.1:4284295-4284444 GCF_015228065.2 Penaeus monodon | reverse complement strand
TCAGGAGCGCCGTTCCCAGCACCGCGAGCGAGAGGGGGCGACACCATAGCCAGAGAGAGGAAGACCCATGGTGAGGCTGCCATGGTGACGGAATAGAGCTTACGTCGCTCGGGTCACCATCCGCGCCTTCCTGTTAATCTGCCAGAACC
>NC_051409.1:4283637-4283911 GCF_015228065.2 Penaeus monodon | reverse complement strand
CCCTTCCCCCCGAGGCGGCTGTGTTTACATTCCTCGACGCACGCTTTGTCGTCGCGCGTGTCCGAACGTGTGTCCGCGTCACAACAAACCGGCGTAAATTGAGGAAAAGAGAAGACTATAAAAATAATTAAAATCTCATTAAGACGATGGAGACGGACAAGGCATTTCTCAATAAATTCGAATTGATAATAAAGAAATCCTAGTTCGAATGTAATCATTTTCTGACCCGAAAAAAATCACACACGCGAGGAAACTCGATCGACAGATACGAACG
>NC_051409.1:4283498-4283595 GCF_015228065.2 Penaeus monodon | reverse complement strand
AAAACTTGCATATCGACGTTCGATTCGAAAGGCATCGAAGACGAAAGAAAAAGAGAGAAAAAAAATATCCCAACTCTAACGAATCTTTCCCTCAGAC
>NC_051409.1:4283214-4283360 GCF_015228065.2 Penaeus monodon | reverse complement strand
GTACGCCACTCGTTTTAATCGCCACTTGAGGAACCCTTTCGGACAGAGACAAAGGCGAGAGGCAAGCGATCGTCTCGACTGAATTTCATCTCTTCAGAAGCGCGGGTCGAGGGTCTTCCGAACCACGGAAATAAAAGCAATAGAAA
>NC_051409.1:4282717-4283154 GCF_015228065.2 Penaeus monodon | reverse complement strand
AGGGGAAAATATTTCGTTTTAAATCTGATAAATCTTACATATGGAGAAAAAATTAATTACGTTTTCTTTTGATGAAGATGAAAAAAGGGAGAGAAAAAAAAAGGAATTGCGGGAAATATTCAATATTACTCTGATAAAGGAGGAAAAAAGGAGAAAATACCATCTAATGAACAACCCTTAAAATGAAAAGTTCCCTCGACGCGAGGAAGAAAGGCAGGAGTATGCCACGCAAAAAGCTCTACGCGCACGCGACATTAGAAGAAGAAAAGGGGAGCCGAAGAGAATATAGATCTGGAAAATATGGAGAAAGTATATAATAACACGACGGAGCAAGGGATAGTACGGCGAGTGGTAAGGATGGTTGCAATAGTAGACCCCACTGATGATAAGAGAAGATAGCTGGATCGGGATGTGTCCAGCGGTTACAGAAGTAAGGG
>NC_051409.1:4282335-4282459 GCF_015228065.2 Penaeus monodon | reverse complement strand
TTGCGAGAAAGGGTGTAAGGGTGTAACTCTCGCTTTAAATACACCTCTACCTATTTCGGTTTCGCCATTGTGTTAGTATCAAACCTCGGTATCAGTGGCTTTAAGAGGGTGTGGTATGATAAGT
>NC_051409.1:4282024-4282244 GCF_015228065.2 Penaeus monodon | reverse complement strand
TAAAGGAGAAGAAAGCTTTATCGTTTCGTGATAAAAATTAGCGGTTGGGTGATAAGTGTATTTGCATAATTCTGCCACATATACTTTTTTTTCTACTTATTGTTATGAGATTGCGTCTACAGGGGTGGGAAAAAAGAAAGGTTGTAAATTTCGTTCCAGATAAAACATTCAATGTTGGGGCAAATCTCGTTGTAAATGTTTTAAATCTGAAAGAACAATG
>NC_051409.1:4281800-4281866 GCF_015228065.2 Penaeus monodon | reverse complement strand
TTCAATCGATCCCCATCAAAGGGTTCAGATTTAAGGGATACGAACCCCTCACAAAATAGGTGATAT
>NC_051409.1:4281607-4281741 GCF_015228065.2 Penaeus monodon | reverse complement strand
AAAAAAATCCGACTGGTTACATTCGCAAGGGCTTCACGGTTCCCACACAGCCGCCGACCGGAACAATACTCTCTAGACTGAAGGGTTTAGCGCCGTATCCCCTCGGCTCCGGCGGCCGCGGCCAGCCTGCCTTC
>NC_051409.1:4281343-4281509 GCF_015228065.2 Penaeus monodon | reverse complement strand
AGGTATTCGCCGATCTCCCTCACGATAGCATCTCCCTCCCCGCTCGCCGGCCCCCGACGCCGAGCGCTGAATTGAAGTGGTTTTGATATCATCGGAGTAAAACGGGGCGCGAATTCATGCCAAGGACAGTGCTGACCTCTGGCGGCGGCCGCGGGAGTTACGCTTT
>NC_051409.1:4280997-4281139 GCF_015228065.2 Penaeus monodon | reverse complement strand
CCGTCTGCACTTCGTTATTCCAGCAACGCAAAACACTTACGACTATAGACGTGGTAGGCATGTCGTTAGCGAAGGCGCGTAGCGATATGTCTAGAATTATGCCATTACCGATCGCCTAAAATGGGAGATACTCAGATGACGT
>NC_051409.1:4280703-4280941 GCF_015228065.2 Penaeus monodon | reverse complement strand
GGATTTTAAGCGCAGAGGAAGCCACTCGTCCTCAACGAATGATTCTGCCGTAATCCTACATAGCGATTTTTTTCATCTTTTCTTTTTTTTGTGTGTGTGCTCCAAGCTACTCCAGTTCTTAACCCTTTCTGTCAAAGCGGCATTAAGATATGCTGCGATAGTGTCAAAATCGTTTTATTGATGTGGAGAGCGCATTTCTGCTACTAGACTCTATCAAGATGTCGCTACTCATTCTTTT
>NC_051409.1:4280472-4280586 GCF_015228065.2 Penaeus monodon | reverse complement strand
AGAACGTGTAAGAGAAATATCTCTCCGATGGATTTTCTCTATTGATGGAGCATTGGAAATTCTATCCTTTTTACGACATTCTTTTTATTTCTTATTTCATCCCTCTCTCCCTCT
>NC_051409.1:4280368-4280445 GCF_015228065.2 Penaeus monodon | reverse complement strand
CTTCTTTACATCTCTACTATTTCATTTTAGATTTCGTAAGGAGATCGAAGAGACGGAGAAAAAGACTAAGATTCGTA
>NC_051409.1:4280099-4280339 GCF_015228065.2 Penaeus monodon | reverse complement strand
AAGTTCCCTTCCAACAAAAGTATTCTTTTTTTTTTTTTACATTTGCTCCCCTCTTACCCTCCCCTCTCCCCCCCCTTTCAAATAAAAAAAAAAGGTGAAATGGGTTCTGAAACGGAATGGAAATGCCCGTAACCCTTTCCCCAATGAGTGAGAAATTCGATACACGGCGAGGACTGAATTTTAAGCCGCTTCGCAGACTTTGATGAAATGCTGTTGTAGTTTAAAACCAGACATCCTACT
>NC_051409.1:4278669-4279333 GCF_015228065.2 Penaeus monodon | reverse complement strand
TACCCAATGTATTCCTTTTATCTCTTACCTAGTTTGATCTTGAGGTAAACCTGCATTAGCGGTGACATGGTCGTTTCCTCTGCGTCTTGGTCCTCCATGGTTGGCGTTTTGCAGTGAACGAAGCTCTTGGTGAATAATTAAGGTCTCTTACAATCTTCCTTTATTTTCCTTTAAACTCTTAAACGCTTGTGGTGTAATTTGTTTTTTTCTTTTTCACTTCGTAGGGTTTGTTGGGAGACGGATCTGTTTTAGTTTTTTTTTTCTTATAATTATGATGTTTTTTTTTTAAAATATTTATATGTCCCTCTGTTGTTTTGTACGTTTTTTTTAAATCGATAATTCTCTGTTATTTTCTTTTTCTTCTTATCTGTTTTTTTCTTTGATATTTCGTTCATATATCATATTTTCCTATCTATTCATCTCCTCCTCGCTTCGTCTATCGGAATTAACAGACAATATCACACCATCACGTCCACGCTGATTATCACTATCTATTAAATCCCTTATCTATTTATTTTCTAATCTCTGTGATTCCCGCAAGGTTCATTAAGCACAGTATTCACCTCTCCAGGCTGCGCGGCCCAAAACTGATGACTTTTGCGGTGTTTATAGCCCAGTAGCCTGCGTGGACTTGAATTACAGGCTACGCTGTGTTTTGTGGATT
>NC_051409.1:4278457-4278588 GCF_015228065.2 Penaeus monodon | reverse complement strand
GATGATTTGTTCTCTCGCACTTCTTTCATCTCGTCTGGTTTATTACTGTTCTCTTTCGAGTTGGTTTAGAATGTCGTGTAGGAAATGTAACGTGGCTTCTCACAAAATAAATATTTCGGGGGAAAAAAAAA
>NC_051409.1:4278032-4278424 GCF_015228065.2 Penaeus monodon | reverse complement strand
ACAGTTCACATCAACGATGAAGTTCACTAATATTAGTTAATAAGCACTATCGTTATTTATCGCTACTGACTATAATTATTTGCACTCGCGTATCACGTTTTATTAATAAAGGGACGTTTTATTTTGTCGACTTCCAACTTCTTTTCATCACTAGAATCTTTATCACAGCTCACCGGGTCACATTCACTACAGCACTAAATAAATACCAGAGTCACCGAATAACAATAAGAACGCAATAAATCACCACGGATGAAGAATTAAATAAACGGCAATTAATATCGAAGTCCAGTTTGAAGTAAAAACAAATCCTCGTCGTCGACAGAAATTCTAGTAATGATAAACTTTTCTTCAATATGTTCCTCCGACGCACACACGGGAGTTCTTTAAAAAAA
>NC_051409.1:4277770-4277955 GCF_015228065.2 Penaeus monodon | reverse complement strand
GAGTTTTCACACCTCGAGGCCGCTGCGGAGCGTGGAGGGAGCGGCGGCAGCGGTTGCGGCGCGGACCAGCTCAGGCCCGCAAATGACCGCGTTGGTTAGGGTACCGCCGGGCCAGGGAAGGAGGGTGTCCCGGCAACTAGCTAAGCGTTATGAATTTCCACAAAGTGTCAAGTCACTAGCCCTAG
>NC_051409.1:4277241-4277579 GCF_015228065.2 Penaeus monodon | reverse complement strand
ATTCGCTGACCCTTTCGGCCCAAGTTTAGGCCCCTCCCACCGGCTCCACCCCGTCGCCCCCTCCCCTCCCCGCCCTCCCCCCTGCGCCTCCCCCCCTCCCGCTCCCCCCTCGGCCGCCCTAAGGCCCACCCCCTCTCTTTCATCCCCGAATCCTGATTGGTGGAAAGCCCTCGGGGGGGAAAGGGGGGAAAGGGGGGGTTTCCAAACTACCATTTTCATTGGGGGAAAGTTTGCTTATCCCTCGTCTACCGTTTCTCCGATTTTTTTTTTCCTTGTTCTTTATCATTTTTTTTTCTTTCTCTTTTTGCGAGGAAAAGGCAAATTTTCCCATAGGACGT
>NC_051409.1:4275760-4276227 GCF_015228065.2 Penaeus monodon | reverse complement strand
AGAACACTGAAGCGAGTAATACAAAGATTTATTTTTTTCTTAATTACACCCGTAAAACCGACGAAAATTATATACTTATAGATTCTCCCAAAAATCAGTAAAAGAGAGCAGACGAATTCTCAAAATAAAAAGAAAAAAAAAAGTCGGAAAGGTAAAGGTAAAAAAAAAGAAAAGAAAAGAAGTAAAAAAAAAGTAAAAAAAAAAAAAAAAAAAATGGAAAGGTTAAATAGTAAGAAAAAAAAATATAGAAGGAAAATGGTTTCAAAATTGGACGCTTTTAGCCCAACTGCAATCCGTAAATCCTCGCCGACCGCCGCAACGAACCGCTTCCCCTCCCCCCCTCCCCCCTGCCGTTAACCCCTTCCCCTAGCCTTTCCCTTTCCTTTTGCCTTTCCCTTTAACTGAACTGCATCTCCGTTCTTCCTCTAGTTCTTCTCTTTCTCCTTCCATTCTTCATTTCTTTGCTT
>NC_051409.1:4274904-4275081 GCF_015228065.2 Penaeus monodon | reverse complement strand
GCCTTGCCCCACGCCTCCTCCCCTTCTAGCCTTTGCCCCTACTCCCGTCCTTTCCCCTTTCCCCTGCCTTCCCTACCGCCTCCTCCTGCCTCAGGTTAATGGCACTCACCCGGGGATGGTATTTTCCCCATCCCTTAATCTCTTCAAAAGTTTTTTTTTTTTTCCTCGATTTTTACC
>NC_051409.1:4273602-4273694 GCF_015228065.2 Penaeus monodon | reverse complement strand
TTCCAAAAAGGTTCATTTGAATATCCTTGTGAATCAAAAGGGGGGGGAGGCAATTACTCTGTGTCAGCTGCGGGTTAGAGCGAGAGCGAGCA
>NC_051409.1:4273095-4273329 GCF_015228065.2 Penaeus monodon | reverse complement strand
CGAGCGACGCCATTACATTAACATATTATATTTCGCTTTTTAAAAAATAGCACGGCAAAGAAAGACCGACATTTCGGCCGGCGACCAGAGACCGTGATTCTTTCAGTCCAGCGGCGTCAACGGTTACGCTAAAGGATAAAATTTGCATGATCATTATTCATCTTTTTTTAATCATTATCAAATTTTTTTTTCTGTACATTTTTTTTGGAGGGGGGGGGGGAGTGTGTGAAAAGG
>NC_051409.1:4272600-4272760 GCF_015228065.2 Penaeus monodon | reverse complement strand
AACGACCGTCGCTCGAGCGCCGTCGCCTGAGCGCCCCCCCCCCCCCCTGGCGGAGAGGGACGGGGCGAGGGGGCGAAAAGGAAGAACGGAGTGAGCGCCGTTTATGACATACGGATTCACTTTAGATATATTTCCCCGGGCTCTGAGTGGGAAAGGGTGT
>NC_051409.1:4271964-4272080 GCF_015228065.2 Penaeus monodon | reverse complement strand
AAAGGGATACCAACATACACTAAACACGTTTTTTGTAATCCTTAATTATGCATTTTTCATAGTTTGGTCGGTAAGGTAAGGTAAAGGGCATGATATGGAGCTAACCACACATAATT
>NC_051409.1:4271308-4271912 GCF_015228065.2 Penaeus monodon | reverse complement strand
AACTTTATTTACGTTATAACCATTATATAATTATCTATTTCTATCTTTTTATAAAATCAATAAATCTATCTATTATATATATTATTATCTGTCTATAGCAGGGATCGAAAAAAATTATACTTTTTTTCGAGTGGTCACAAGATATGTCAGAGAAAAGGATAACAAAATAAGAAAAAGAGGAAAAGGGATAAAACGAGGGAGAGAGAACTGCGCAAAAAAGGAGAAAGAAAGTGAAAAAAAACAAAAGATAAGAAGAGAGATGAGAATAATGCAAAAAAATGAGATTAAGACGAGGCAAAAAAGAAAAAAGAAAAAAAGAGAGATAGGACAAAGAAAAGAAGAAGAAACAAAGTAAAAACAAAAACAATACACAAAAAAACAAGAGAAAGAAAGTAAAAAAAACAACAAGAGAAGAGAGGACAGGTCGCGTAAGGTGAATGGGGGGGGGAGCGTAATAAATAATCCACCGTGTTATTACAAGCGTTTTGTGTGATCTACGGAGCCTGTCGTAAGCTGCGACCGAGAATTACATCAACGTAGGAATTTTTCTTTTGAGGTCGTGTTTGTTAACAAGAAATTGATGGGACTTGTGTGTGCTTTGTTG
>NC_051409.1:4270775-4271221 GCF_015228065.2 Penaeus monodon | reverse complement strand
ACAATTACCAGTGATAACAACCCACACTCACTCTTTCTCCCCGCAACGCAAGCCCAAGAAACCGGCAAGTGTCTCGTACCTGAAAGAAAAGAGAGAAAAATTAATCCACATGAAATAATTAGTCATAATAACTGCTCTATTACAAGCGCGTGAGCGATGTCAGGCTTTAGCTGTACATTCACGCCCACGCCCACGAACGTCCGCGTGCATGCTTGTCTGTGCTTGCGTGTTGCTACAAGGGTTTTATGCTTGTAGACACTCCTCTGCCTGCATATAAAAGCAAATAAGCGCGCATATATCTATGCAAATGAGCGTGCAGCCTATGCACTCGCGCAGTCGCGCTCTTTGAGCCCCGAGCGCCGAGCAGCGCCCGCGGTCGCCGCCCGTCGTCGGTCTGAGCATCGCATCGGGCGGGATGACCGGGCCGATCCCGCGGGCGGCCGAGG
>NC_051409.1:4270334-4270415 GCF_015228065.2 Penaeus monodon | reverse complement strand
CTTTCCACAATCTCAGCTTCTTGATTCCATTCAAATCTAAATACGAGAAGCGCTTTAAAATGGATTTCCCTCGCTAGCCGG
>NC_051409.1:4270050-4270211 GCF_015228065.2 Penaeus monodon | reverse complement strand
AAGACGCCGCCCTCGCTGATGCCATAACGGCTCCTCGCTTTCAAAAAAGTCGCAATTTTGGCACAAACGAAAATTGCGACAAAACTTTGGTTCGCCGACCACCCGCGGGTTTTTTTTCGGCGCCCAGCTGTCCGTCGCGACTTTAAAAATGTTTCCCCTCG
>NC_051409.1:4269729-4269797 GCF_015228065.2 Penaeus monodon | reverse complement strand
GGCTACCCAAAGCTTGTATTCTGGAACTTTACGCAGCTTGACAGCCTTGTAGGTCTAACCCGTTTAAA
>NC_051409.1:4269324-4269519 GCF_015228065.2 Penaeus monodon | reverse complement strand
TAAGAAAAATAGGCTCTGAAAAACTGGCCTAGATAACACAGGGAGAATGACCGCGGACTTTCACAGGATTTTAGCAAGTTTTTCATAATGATTTTCGGACAGAAGCGAATACCACAACTACGGGATTTCACATCGAATTTCACGAATATTCGCACAAAACCACCACGATTTTATTTAAATAATCTACCTATTAAT
>NC_051409.1:4269049-4269174 GCF_015228065.2 Penaeus monodon | reverse complement strand
TTCTCCCGCGCTAAAATTTGACTACTCGAATTAGCCTTACGCGGAACAGTGTTGCCAACTGCGTTCTGTGGAAGACCCAAATACCCTTTCGACGCAGAGTTGCCAATCCGAGCCAGACCCGCGAA
>NC_051409.1:4268889-4268968 GCF_015228065.2 Penaeus monodon | reverse complement strand
TGTTTTGTGAGGATTTGTTCAAGTGATGAGATGTAATTATTACTGAGGGAGATAAAGTTTATTTGTATATGTATCATTC
>NC_051409.1:4268361-4268428 GCF_015228065.2 Penaeus monodon | reverse complement strand
CCCTTTCCTGAGAGCGTACCCGAGCGCGCGCGCACGCGGTACACCGTATGTCTCGCCACGAACCCCG
>NC_051409.1:4268108-4268173 GCF_015228065.2 Penaeus monodon | reverse complement strand
AAACCTAATTCAATGATCGAACCCTCGAGCGGCCGACCCTCCCCGGGAGGGGACGCACACCTTCA
>NC_051409.1:4267441-4267572 GCF_015228065.2 Penaeus monodon | reverse complement strand
CAAGAATTCCGTCTTGATTAATTATCAAATTTTATTATGTGGGAATTAAATGGAGTTTTATGATTATCTTTAAAAAATCGCTCTGTGATTGAGAAAATTGTAAACAAATTGCAAGGATAAAAGGGAGGAGG
>NC_051409.1:4266752-4267082 GCF_015228065.2 Penaeus monodon | reverse complement strand
AGATATAACCCCCCCCCCCCGAAAAAGCGATGTCACAGGAGTACGAAAAGGGAACCAGCCAGGAACAGGTGAGCGAGCGCCATCTGTGAGCGGCCGCCGCAAGCTCCCCGAAGACGGAGGATGTCACTCCCGATGTCTCGAAAGGACAGATCGAGACGTCAGCGAAAATGGGTCTTAAACGAGAGGACTTCTTTTCCCAGCGACGTTGTCCGTTAGTGATGAATTCCAGAGAGAGGGAAAGGGTGAGGGCGGTGTGGCGATGCTCGTTTCAGGGGCGGTGGGCCGAGGGGGGGGGAGGGAAGGGCGTTTGTGCGTGCGGAATGGGGTAAG
>NC_051409.1:4265050-4266326 GCF_015228065.2 Penaeus monodon | reverse complement strand
TCCAGAGAGACATGGGATGTTGTTAATTTTTTTTCTTTTTTTTAATGTGGTTACGGCGATGGTTCGGGGGAAATTCAATTTATTCCGGCCATGACAGGTTCGTTATGCATAAATTCCAACCGTATGTACAGCCCGGGTTACCGGATTTTCCAGGTGGGCCGATTCATGATGAATGATGAATAAATAACACATTAATAATCACTGGTATTGTGAAAAAAAAAAAAAAAATGTGCAAGTAACATCGGTAAATTGATAGATAATTTTTATACATTAACTGAATCGTGAACATAAATGCAGAAGTGAGTATTAATGATATTGGAAATAACATTAGTGAACTGATAGATAATTTTATACATCAACTGCATCGTGATACATAAATGCAGATTTGAGAATTAATAACACTGGAAATAACATTAGTGAATAGACAGATACATGCGTATACACATTCGGACAAACCCAAAGACAAACAAATACATAAAAAACCATGAATATATCAGCGGATATCAACATTAATCAATAATGAGCAATGTGATGGGGGCATCAAACTCGCTTTTCCATCACTGTCAATTAAATTTCAATGTCAAAATTACTGATATTAGAATAACTTTCAGATCATTCAAACTTTTACCGTTCGGAAAAAAAATAATAACTTTTCAATTTTATCATATATTGAGGATCATAAAACGCCATCTAACTTTGCACTGCAAAATGATCTAAATAGTCTCGTTGGCAAATAACTGTTTGTAATATTGCAATTAAGTGTCAATGTATATGCAACATAACGTACCTTGAATTCACCAACACATAAAACTTTATCAAAGTCATTAACAATGCAACGATATCTGAATCACCATTAAAAACCAATCGCCGTAATTTGACAAATATTAAAAGGAAAGAAAATAAAACGGAACGATAATTTGTGTCACAAAAAAGTATCAATTTTACCTCATTACAGATTACAACCCCGTAAGTTCGTGCCATAATGTTCATACATATATATTTTTTTCCAAAAGTATCATTAATGTACGAATTTATAAACCCCTCCCCCCCCCAACACACAGGTTTTAAATAAATAAATCTGATATATTTTTGGGGGAACATAAACCTTCGCTCTTTCGCTCCAAAGCTTTTCGCTCGATAATCTATTTCAAAACTTTATAAAACATTAGAAATTAGAAGTTATTTTGACGCCTTTGAATGAGATATTTTGTGGATATGATAAGGAAAAGAGTTGGAAGAAATTAAGATACAAGATAAGAGGTAATAAAGACAGAGA
>NC_051409.1:4264549-4264622 GCF_015228065.2 Penaeus monodon | reverse complement strand
AGACACCAAAATTAAATCAACGCTTCGGTTCCCAAAGAGATTCAAATTCTAACCGACTTTTACTCAACTTCTT
>NC_051409.1:4264388-4264488 GCF_015228065.2 Penaeus monodon | reverse complement strand
TATATATATATTGTTGCCTTTAAATGACGTTTATCATGAAGTGCAGAGTTCCTGCTTCCCAATTTCCGCTTTGCCTTTAAAAGGAATGAGCGAAAGAGTT
>NC_051409.1:4264048-4264253 GCF_015228065.2 Penaeus monodon | reverse complement strand
TTGAAAGGCAAAGAAAAGCGACACGGCTCACTTCGAGGGCGAGAGCTCAAGGGTTAACCTCCGCCTCGAGAAACAAACTTCGAGAAGTACCTTTAAAACGAAACAAAATTTAAGTGTCCTTTTTACCCCAATCTCGAACTTTTTTTTTTTTTTTTCCATGGGTCGCCTTAACGGAAATCTGTGTGCATGAGTGTGTACGTGTATT
>NC_051409.1:4263822-4263898 GCF_015228065.2 Penaeus monodon | reverse complement strand
CGGTATGCATGCGTATAATACTTAAGGTTGTAAGGTTATCATAGCATTAAAGCGTGCATGCACTATTTTATGTACA
>NC_051409.1:4263552-4263672 GCF_015228065.2 Penaeus monodon | reverse complement strand
GTTTCCCCGAGAAACGTTACTACCGTTTCTCCTTTTTTTATACAAGCCTTTTTAAAAATCGCTTTGGTAATCAGTTTAAAAAATTCTCATAGGAACACCAGTTGGTCACTTCCTTCCGAC
>NC_051409.1:4263345-4263463 GCF_015228065.2 Penaeus monodon | reverse complement strand
TCAAGAAGGGGAAAAAAAAGTGGGAAAGGAAAAACCGTCCTTACGCAAGGGAGACGTAAGGTCGACGAGGACAGGTCGCGGCTACAGGTAAAGGGGAAAAGGGGAAAAGGAGAGGGTT
>NC_051409.1:4263230-4263302 GCF_015228065.2 Penaeus monodon | reverse complement strand
AAAGGGTGAGGCGAGCATGTGTGAGCCGTTGGCCGATCTTTTATTTTCTCTGTGAGGAAAGAGTTGGCAGAC
>NC_051409.1:4262996-4263125 GCF_015228065.2 Penaeus monodon | reverse complement strand
AAGGCACTTGGCGATGGGTTCCGAGCCTAAGTCGTTTTTGTATCGTTTTTTTTTTTTCCTTCATTAAGAATTCCGCAGTTTTTGTGGGAAAACTCTTTTACCTCGTCGCCTCCCCCCCTCCCCCCCACA
>NC_051409.1:4262768-4262968 GCF_015228065.2 Penaeus monodon | reverse complement strand
TTACAAAGCTGGAAAAAGGGTGCACGAGAGAAAGAAGGAGAATGGAAGGTGCAAAAAAGGGTGAAGGGGGGAAAGGGGGAGGAATGGGGAAAAGAGGACAAACATTTTTGGCGAATGTGATCCATATCTCGAGCCTCGAAAAAAGTGAAATGGGTTCGGGAAATTTTTTTTTTTAGTCTTGCTTCAAAATTTCCTAACGT
>NC_051409.1:4261451-4261553 GCF_015228065.2 Penaeus monodon | reverse complement strand
AGAAACTCCTCGTATTCACAAAAGTCTTTTCGGCGGATGAGCGTTTCTCTCGGGCGGTGAAGGGGCAGTTCGGAAACGAGAGGACGCGCTGGTGACGACCGC
>NC_051409.1:4260936-4261102 GCF_015228065.2 Penaeus monodon | reverse complement strand
GTTGTAGAAGTTATAAGTGTGGGGGATTGAAATAGGGTGGCGTGGGGAGGAGGGGGGAGAGGGTGAGGGGGGGAGGGACATCAAAACGGCTCAATGACAATTTGTTGATATTGATAACGACAGCAATATTCCTCATTTATTTTAATGCCCGATCACACAGCGCAAC
>NC_051409.1:4260559-4260684 GCF_015228065.2 Penaeus monodon | reverse complement strand
GTGTTTAGCTGCCTCCAACCCCATCACCCGCCGCGTAATCAAAGTATTGATCACAAGGGGATTATGCTTATACATTCTACATTGAAATCTTTTGAATAATGGCGAGCGAATGAGGAATGCGGGGT
>NC_051409.1:4260121-4260300 GCF_015228065.2 Penaeus monodon | reverse complement strand
CTTGTTCTTTGAGCTGATCGCTTCCGTTGCATCTTGCAAACATCTCAATCATAAACCATCTTTTTCTATCTTTCTTTTACATTCCACGATTTAATTAATTAATTAATTTCGCTCACGCAATTTACGAAAATGAAAATGAAGAATTATGAAGAATTATGAAAAATGAAGAATTCGCGTAT
>NC_051409.1:4259936-4260021 GCF_015228065.2 Penaeus monodon | reverse complement strand
AATATATATTTATAACAAACCACGAGGATAATTTCCAGTAATAATTGCTAATAAAAAATCGAACGATTGACAACATTGATTACAG
>NC_051409.1:4259567-4259812 GCF_015228065.2 Penaeus monodon | reverse complement strand
CGTCGCCAATCCATTATTGACAAAGATAAATATACCAAACCAATAATCGAGGAAGGAAAATGGCGTCAATTACCAGCTTGCGCTTAACGATCTTCATCTGTCACAAAATGGCGTCCTGTCTCTCCGCAGCCTCATTCCGAACGCCTGGCGAGGAGGGCGCGTTCGTGTCGCCGAAGACCCGGCCAGAAATCCGACGTCTTCTTATGTCAAGGAAGTTCTTATGTGATTAAATAGACAGCATACCT
>NC_051409.1:4259084-4259148 GCF_015228065.2 Penaeus monodon | reverse complement strand
ACCCTCAGAATCTGTCGAACATGAACTCGAGTGGATATCAAGGTTGCCAACTCGGCAAACATAA
>NC_051409.1:4258797-4258876 GCF_015228065.2 Penaeus monodon | reverse complement strand
GATTGAAATACCAAGAGAACCCCATCCGTCAAATACCACTTCGTACAGAGTCATCAAAGCATAGAAAAAATGCCGATCG
>NC_051409.1:4257236-4257729 GCF_015228065.2 Penaeus monodon | reverse complement strand
TGAAAAGAAGAAAAAATCGAGGAAAACAAACACGTGAAAAGCAGAGGCTTGAAAGGCAGGCTATAAAAAGTATTGCCAGATCAAGGGGTTAGGTTCGGCCCGAGGGACAAGGGTGGGGGATGCGGGAGGAGGGGGGAGGAGGGGGGAGAAAGGGGGAGAGAGTAAGGACAGTGAGGGGGTGAGGGAGGAGGGTGGAGGGGAGAGGGTGGGGGGAGAGGAGGGGAGGGTGGGGAGAGAGTAGGGGGGTTGTGGCGGGTGGGGAGAGGGTGGGTGGGTTGGGGAGAAGGTGGTAGAATGGGGTTAGGGTGGGCGGGTTGGGGAGGATGGGGATAAGGTGGGGAGAGGGTAAGGAGGGTGGGGAGAAGGTGGGCGGATTTGGGAGAGGTGTAAGGAGGGGGGGGAGGGAGTGTCCGGGTTGGGGAGGGGGGGAAAGTGGGGGGCGATGGTGGGGACGTAAGGTGGGGTGCCGGTAGGTGGGGGAGAAGGGGAAGAG
>NC_051409.1:4257064-4257196 GCF_015228065.2 Penaeus monodon | reverse complement strand
AGGGACAAGAAGAGAAGGGAAAGAGAGAGGGAAGGAGGGAAAGAGGGAAGGAAGAAAAGAGAAAAGGAAGGAGGGAAAGAGGGAGGGAAGGAGGAAAAAAGAAAAGAAAGGAGGGAAAGAGGGAGGGAAGGA
>NC_051409.1:4256731-4256835 GCF_015228065.2 Penaeus monodon | reverse complement strand
CGATTCGCTCGCGGCCGTGTTTGAGGAAGTACTTAGCGGCTCTGAAATAACAAGGCTCGATCCGCCGCGACTAAAGCTTTTTATTATTCGCGCGGGGAAAAACG
>NC_051409.1:4256218-4256310 GCF_015228065.2 Penaeus monodon | reverse complement strand
CTTTCTTTATAAAAGAAACAAACCCCTAAAAAGAGAGAAAGAAAAAAATCACACAAAACCCGTTTTCAAAACACGATTTCCATTTACGTGTA
>NC_051409.1:4255531-4255907 GCF_015228065.2 Penaeus monodon | reverse complement strand
CGCCCCAGAAACGCGCATCCCTCGCGCTCCCTCATTCCGGTCCAGATCTTACGAAAACAAGGAAGACAAGGTCAATATTTAGCCAAACAAAATAAAGGTCAATATTTAGCCAAACAAAATAAAGGTCAATATTTAGCCAAACAAAATAAAGGTCAATATTTAGCCAAACAAAATAAAGGTCAGTATTTAGCCCGGTTCAAAAGTGTCTGGAAAAAAAAGACTGTCTCTTTCTCCCTCCTCCTCGTCGCCAACTTTATCCCTATATTTCTCTCATCCCCTTCATTTACCTTCCTTTATCTCTCTTTCCTCTCACCCCGTTTCCTCACCTTAGCTTATTTCATGTCTTACTCCCCTCCCCACCTTTTTTTTTTTATCT
>NC_051409.1:4255057-4255190 GCF_015228065.2 Penaeus monodon | reverse complement strand
ACACTCTGGCCTTGATCAGTGCACCCGCTGTTGCTCGGATAATGATAACGATGCCGGGATTTTGAGAGCTTTTCGGCGATGATCCGCTGAGAGTTAATAAAAGTTAACAGAAGGGAAGGAAGAAACACGTAGT
>NC_051409.1:4254572-4254709 GCF_015228065.2 Penaeus monodon | reverse complement strand
TTATTAGTATCATTATGACGATATTCAGAAAAAAAAAACATAAAAAATAACCACAGCGTATAACGCAACATGAATCGAGGAAAAAATAATTGCAGATCAGCTAACAACAGTCTAATGTTCCAGCGGTTGATCGCGTC
>NC_051409.1:4254196-4254277 GCF_015228065.2 Penaeus monodon | reverse complement strand
TAAAAGCCACAAGAATTTCTTTATTTTTCAGAATATTCTTTTTTTCTCCGTGTCTTTTTGCAGTAATACGTTCCGAGATGT
>NC_051409.1:4253615-4253866 GCF_015228065.2 Penaeus monodon | reverse complement strand
CTTAACAACTGAACAATGATTGCAAATTGATCCCGCCTGCTGAAAAGGCTTCCAATCGCCCTTGTTCCCCGCAAGGACGATCGAAGCCGCTCAAATAAGGAATCGAATTCGGTTAAATGCGTTAAAACTCCCGCCAATTGTTGCTGGTGACGTCATCGGAGGGAAACGAGCTACGTCACGAATCCTTTTTTTTTTCATCATCATCATTATTATCACTAATTTTTAGAACGGCCGACGCCATCAAGTTCGCT
>NC_051409.1:4253373-4253585 GCF_015228065.2 Penaeus monodon | reverse complement strand
TAAAAAAATAATGCAATATAAGAATGTGAAGCGAGCCAGAAAAATATAATGTCTGGGTTGATGGGTACAAATGAATCCTTTATTGCCCATCAAGATGAATGAATTTCGCTTCTCCCCATTCACAACTTGTATCTGTAAATTGATCTTACAGCTGTTCAAGCCGTCGAATTCAGGCGATATTAAAATATTGTTTATAAAAGAGAAAATTATCT
>NC_051409.1:4252948-4253069 GCF_015228065.2 Penaeus monodon | reverse complement strand
TTATCCCTCCCTTCCCATCCCATTCCTTTGGTCAAGAAACATCAAAATCCATCGTGGGAATATTGCACTCGCCTCTCTTCCTTCTCCTTCCTTTTAATACCTTTTCTCACAGTTATCTTCG
>NC_051409.1:4252677-4252861 GCF_015228065.2 Penaeus monodon | reverse complement strand
CCGTTCGGAAATTCCCTTAAGTATTTCCCAACCACTCTTTCCCCCTCTTCCCCACCTCTTTTTAAATCTGTTTTTACCCCCTTTCTTCTCTATTTATCCTTCAATCTCCCTTTCTCCCCCATTTGGGAATTCCTACTTGTTCCTTTAACAGCCTCTCTTTTCCCTTCGTTACTCCCCCCCTACC
>NC_051409.1:4252309-4252477 GCF_015228065.2 Penaeus monodon | reverse complement strand
CCCCCCGGCTCACCCCCCCTATATGCAGATGAGGGGTGACTTGACCTGCCTCGAGGGACATGGCGGATTAGGGAAAAATCACTAGCATTCACATGAATTTGTTCTGCGTTGTCTCTTGCCTACCCCTTCCCCTTCCCCTCCCCCTATTCTCCTCGTCTCCTCCACCCT
>NC_051409.1:4251652-4251955 GCF_015228065.2 Penaeus monodon | reverse complement strand
GAAGCCAGGCCAAGCCCAGCAGGCAAGCAGAAGCAGCCCACGACAAAAGCCCAGGCAGGCGCGGGAGCGGGTCCACCACCAGCAGTGTTTGCAAGCCCCTCAGAGGGAAGGGCGCTGCCGTGGGAACTCCTCGGGTCTGAATTCTCAAGAAAACAAAGACTCTCGACGGTGCTTTTAGAAGATCGAATGCAACTTCGAAAAGGGATGCATCAATACAATTCTTTAGGGGGGAAAAAAAGATAAAAAGATCGATTGAAAAAAAAAGTACGGTTAATGTTTATGTAGAGAGATGAACTTTCGTAG
>NC_051409.1:4250676-4251630 GCF_015228065.2 Penaeus monodon | reverse complement strand
TAAATATCGGTGTATGAATGCGCTATTTATTTAACTACTATGCAAATATGATTCATAATTTCAATACTGATCGTTGTAAATATAAGTAAATGCATTAATAACATAAGAGTATTAATAACATATGAAAATCCATTAATAAAACAAGTAAACACATCAGCGATACAAGTAAACAAACTCGCAAACACAAGCCAGCAATAACACAGAACAAATTCACAACACAACCAAACCACAACAGAGTCGACCGCAACAAGCTTTATTCCCGACGTCATCTGTACCTGAAACACAAGCAACTACAGGGGCCTCTGTATCGAAGCGTCCCTACACGATAGGACGTAAAACCTGACATCGTGTTCTCATTTTAATCTCCCCCCTTCCCCCTCCCCCTCCCCGATGCTCCCAGGACAGGCGAGAGACGGCTTTAAGGTAGGGGGTTCCGAAAGGCGAGAATCCCGTGGCGTTTTCTCGTACCCTCCGCCAATCTATCGCAATCTGAAACGTCCGAATACAAGATCGTCTGACCAACGGTAGTCCCGAACCCTCCTCCTCCTCCTTGATGGTTGCTTCGGTCTTCCCCTCTTTTATTTATTGGGGTTTCTCTGGTCTTCCGTTGCTCTCTGTTTCTCTCTTTTTTTCCGTTTCTCTCGGTTCCTTTCCGTTTCTGCCCGTTTCTCTCGTTCTATACTTTCCTGTTACTTCTCTATCAGTTCATAGTTGCTCTTCCTCTTTATTTATCGCCTTCATTTGTCTCCCGTTTCTCCGTTTCTATCCCGTTTCTCCATTTCTCTCCGTTCCCCCGTTCTCTCTTATTCTCCTGCTCTCTTTATTCCTCCATCAATCCAACCTCCCGATCTATTCGCCTTCCAACTGATTTACTCTCTTCCTCCTTTCCTTCCTTCGTCCCTATCCCCCCTTCCTCTACCCTCTCCTATCTCCCCAATATCCGGTTTGCACGTC
>NC_051409.1:4250320-4250632 GCF_015228065.2 Penaeus monodon | reverse complement strand
CTATCCTTCGCCCAGGATTCAGTAGAACAAAGGGTAGGTTAGCCAGCGATCCTGCCGAGGGATAAGCTGGGTCATAACCACAGGATCTCCTCTTGTCCTGTACACTTTTCACGTCGATATGGGGAACACAAGACTTCGATCTTATCCTAAAGTGAAAGAAAATGGGGGAAATAACACCACTCGCGGTAAAATATATCTGTTACATTTTTTTTCTTTTATAAGATATCTAGGCACGATTGTAAGCTAACGGAATATCGATTACGAAGACGAAAAAAAAATAACAACCATTTGTGGCAAATTATATCCATTGCA
>NC_051409.1:4249659-4250298 GCF_015228065.2 Penaeus monodon | reverse complement strand
AGATATTTATTCATCGATGCAAACTAACAATATAACAGTATATCGACTATGAACTATGAAAACTATGAATAAATTTTCTCTTAGATATTCATTCACAATGCAAACTGACAATATATCGACTACGAAAACCTGAATACTAATCTGAGACACACATTAAGCAAAATTCCGTTTCCCCCTCCCCCCTTTTTTTTATTCATTTTCTTATCCATTCCTTCACGACGGTGTAAACTAACGACCACATCAACTATTACAACTTGATAACTCGATCCTTACTCAGATTACGCCGTGAATTCCGTCGCCTGGACTGAAGACATCTCAGGAGCAACTCAGGACCATGCATTTCTTAGCAGTTTGAACGAGCTCCCGGAATGACCGAGTGGCCGACTAAATGAGACACATAATGCTCCTCGTTCTCATTAAGGACCGACGTAAATAATGAAGCGGCGGCCAATAATGTTAAATCAATGGACCAAATCGTCGAGCTTGCGAAAATACTTAACGCATACTTACTCGAAGTGAAACATACTTCATAAACCGGACCTGTTGTGTGAGTTATTGTGATCTGGTCGAGGTACAACAACAACACTTAACTCTTCAGACGTAAACACAAACTAATACAGATCTCTCTTCTTGTACCAA
>NC_051409.1:4248999-4249562 GCF_015228065.2 Penaeus monodon | reverse complement strand
TTTAGAGCTTTCAAGACGTTTCATTCGTGGACATAAGGTAGATAAACTTCAAATCTTTGAGGAAGTTATAACTGTCTACGTGTTTTAAACGACGGGGAAGTTCAAGCCAGCGAAGTCATCCCACGATGCTGTATGGGATAAGATAGATAGGAGAGACGTCGGAAGTTTAAACCCGAGAAGTTATGCCTCGATGCTATGGGATGATATAGATATACGGTGATGTATTTTTAAAAGGATAATAGGTATGAAGTTTTCCCACGATGTTACGGGATACGAAGGATGCACGACGAAACAATCCTGCGGAAGTTCAGGCCAGCGAAGTTATCCCTCCATGATTAGAGGGAAAAAGGTTACGAAGTTGAGAGGAATATAAACGACGCTTTGCTCTAGGATGAAGTGACGGTCGAGGCGAAGTTTATGGCCCACGGAAGTTATGCGGCGAAGTTACCTCGCGATGTCATGGGATAGATAGATGTGCGAGACTGCGGAAGTTCAGAGTAGCGAAGTTATCCCGTGATGGGATGCGATAGATACGAGGCGACCGTGTTTTACGATTTCGCACC
>NC_051409.1:4248733-4248823 GCF_015228065.2 Penaeus monodon | reverse complement strand
CCATGGCTGGGATACCGTACCTGATACCAGCTGCCCTGGCTTTATGCCTCTACGATATTGCACGATTCGGTTATTTTTGACCAGTACATG
>NC_051409.1:4248593-4248679 GCF_015228065.2 Penaeus monodon | reverse complement strand
TATATAAATAATTCCCAAAATTACCTACCATCGCATACCAAGTTACCTTCAATTAACAACTCATCGATTTTTTTTTTCTTTACGCC
>NC_051409.1:4248362-4248526 GCF_015228065.2 Penaeus monodon | reverse complement strand
CCACTATTTTTTTTTTTTTATCCGACCAATACAAGTAACTGAAAGCCAAATAACCCTCCGAAATTCCTCTCGAATACCACAAGGTAACCGAATACTCCCCACGGGTAACACGACGCCCCTTGGAACGGCAGGCGACGCGTGTATCAACCTCCCCCGTGAGTGCC
>NC_051409.1:4247582-4247869 GCF_015228065.2 Penaeus monodon | reverse complement strand
ATCTTCATTATTATCCTTTATCGAGGTTTCTTTCTTTTCCCTTTTCTCTCTTTTTCGTTGATTCTTTATATCGCTTCCTTTCGTCCATTCATCCCGTTTGATAAAAAATACTTATTAAAAATATTAACGAAAAAAAGGTGAAGACTCAAGTATATAAAAGAATAATGAAAAATACTTACAAAATACTTACATTACTTCCCAAAAAATAAACAAAGAATATACTTACAATAAACCACAAAACACTTTTAAAAAATACTTTAAAAATACCTAAAAAAAATAGTCCTTAG
>NC_051409.1:4247390-4247525 GCF_015228065.2 Penaeus monodon | reverse complement strand
TGTTAATTAAGAAACCAAAAGGAAACATCTGGAGGCTGAGCAAACAGTGAAAATAATGAGGAGGAACAGAGGAGAATAAAGAACAAAGCAAAGAAACTGGAGATAATTAAACAATTAAACAAGAAACATATCCTG
>NC_051409.1:4245675-4247100 GCF_015228065.2 Penaeus monodon | reverse complement strand
ACCGATGGGTGTGTTTTGATAATTTGGCCGCGCGGTGACCACTGTGGCTCCGGCCGCCCCGCCCTAAATTATGTAAATGACGTCAGGGAACAATACCCAATCAGAACCCCGCTGGGCAGTGGCTGTGTTGTGATTGGTGGAGGCGGTGCAAGAATGCGCATGCCGTAATGATATCATAAGTCACGGTGAACGGGCGGTTTATCCTATTAATTGCTGTTGGTCGAGGTTGGGTTGCAAAAGCGGGAGGGATCGGGATGAGAAAAATCCTTTAATTTCATGGATGAACAAGTCAGGCAGCGAGCGGTCGCCAGGGATGCGAGGGAACCACTTGATGGCCAGCCTCGGCCGCCCAGGGGTGCCAACGCCGCTCGCACGCCGCCCAGGGGTGCCAACGCCCGTCCGACGCCGCTCGGGGGAGGGGAGGGGAGGGGGTACCGACGGCCGACCCGACGCTACTGGAAAAGGGGTAAGACAACGGCTCTCGAGAGGAGGACCGAGAGACACGCAGAGCCTAATAAACATCAGATGACCAAGTAGGCGAGGAGGCCAATGCCAAGGGAGGGGACAGCGCCCCAAGTGCACGCCCTCCACCCTCACCCGCGCACTCCGCCTCCCCTCGGATCGCGCGACTCTCCCTCCCCCTCACATCCTCTCCCTCAACTCCCTCTCTATCCTCATCCCCCATCTCATCCCCTACTCACCCCTCCCTTCCTCCTCCCTACCCTCACCTCTCCCTCCTGAAGGGACACGCGAAGGGACGACCCCCTCGCCACTCCCCTCCCGCACGCCATCACGCGCGGCTCCTCTACTGCCCGAGACTGCCCTCCACCTCGCGTACCCTAGCAGGACGCCCTCCCGCCAGCGCCCTCTCCGGCAGCACGCCTCTCTCCGCCAGGCTCGGAGCGCCCTCCCGCCAGCGCCTCTCCGCAGCGCCTCTCCGCCAGACGACCTCCCGAGCGCCCTTCCGCCAGCGCCTCTCCGCCAGCGCCCTCCGCCAGCGCCCTCTCCGCAGCGCCCTCTCGCCAGCGCCCTCCCGCCAGCGCCTCTCCGCCACGCCCTCCCGCACGCCCTCGGGCAGCGCCGCTCCGCAGCGCCTCCGCACGCCTCCCGCAGCCTCTCCCACGCCCTCCCGCCAGCTCCCTCTCCCAGCCCCTCTCCGCCAGGCCCACGCCAGCGCCCTCCCGCCAGCGCCCTCTCCGCCAGCGCCCTCCCCGCCCCCAGCGCCCTCCCGCCAGCGCCCTCCCGCCACGCCCTCCCGCCAGCGCCCTCTCCGCCAGCGCCCTCCCGCCAGCGCCCTCTCCGCCAGCGCCCTCTCCGCCAGCGCCCTCTCCGCCACGCCCTCCCGCCGCCCCTGGTCCACGCCCGCACCTCGCCGCGGCCAAGGGAGCGAGGGCGAGAAACAGTCGCTTCTCGGACGCCCTCGCG
>NC_051409.1:4245302-4245369 GCF_015228065.2 Penaeus monodon | reverse complement strand
TCTTCAATAAAATGCCATAAAAAAATTACTAATTGCACTGTTAAAATATTTTTTTTATGATGATGAC
>NC_051409.1:4244812-4245258 GCF_015228065.2 Penaeus monodon | reverse complement strand
CATTAATTTTTTTTCCCCTTCCTCCCCCTACCTCTTTCCCCCTCTCCCCTCCCCTCCTGCCCTCCCTTACCACCCTCTCCTCCCTTCCAAACCTCCCTCTCCCTCTTTTTCCCTCCCTTACTCCATTTTCACCCTTTCCTTCCTTCCCTCCCCTTCCTCTCCCTTCCTTTTTTTCCCCTTCTCCTCCTCTCCTCCCTTCTCCTCCTCTCCTCCCTTCTCCCTCCTTTCCTTTCCCTCCCTCCCCCCATCCCCCTCCTTTCCACTCTCCCCCTCCCTCCCCCTCTCCCCCTCCTTCCCCCCACCAGCCGATCCCTGAAGAAGTGGTAAGCCGCGTGATTACGAGGCTTTAAGGGCGGTATTTACACCTCTTAAGCTCACTGGATGACACTTAAGCGCAGGAGAAGCGAGACGGGAGGGAATTGCTGGCCTGTGATTGGTCGGGAGGA
>NC_051409.1:4243483-4243815 GCF_015228065.2 Penaeus monodon | reverse complement strand
AGCCGCTGCGAGGCATCCGCCGGAGGTCCTGGCGAGGAGGCGGGGGAATGTTTCAACGCCGGCAAAAGCAAATGGTTAATAGTTATCAAAGGTTGCGACCATTGTGGGCGCGTTTGCTCACTGAATAGCGCATTGTTCGGCCGGTGTGCGAAGCGTTAAAAATCCATATTGTGTACACAGAGCGGAGTTTGGCCAGCGCCGCAGGTATTGTGCCGTGCTCCGGGCGTGTGTGCACAGCTATTGAGCCCTGCCCGACGGAGCCACGGACGGCGGGCTGGCGGGGACGCAGCGCAAACACCCAAGTGATCCTGGGATTCGCCGACGCCGCCGTG
>NC_051409.1:4242313-4242513 GCF_015228065.2 Penaeus monodon | reverse complement strand
CTCTACCCCATTCCTCTCCCCCCCCCATCCCCTCCCCATTCCCTCCCCACCTCCCCCTCCCCCATTCCTCTCCCCACCTCCCCTCCTCCCCCGAAACCCCACTATTTACCCGCCGTCCACCGCCATTACCTCCCTCCCCACCTCCCACCCCCACCCAATCACTCGGTGGAGCTTCAGTCTCAATACTTGAAGAAGGGGGG
>NC_051409.1:4242032-4242123 GCF_015228065.2 Penaeus monodon | reverse complement strand
TAAAGGACGATAACCATCCCTCCAATACCAATTTAGAGGAAGATAAGAGCGAAGGAAAGAAATCAGGTGAAAGAGAGAGAAAAAAGAGGAT
>NC_051409.1:4241831-4241910 GCF_015228065.2 Penaeus monodon | reverse complement strand
GAGGAAACAATCAAATCGAAGAGCAACGACCACTTTATGATAATTACGACTCCGTTAATGAAGAGACGAGGTGTCCACG
>NC_051409.1:4241474-4241787 GCF_015228065.2 Penaeus monodon | reverse complement strand
GGGCCTTTTCTTACGGGCGAAATATTTGGGCTGCGTGTAGGAATTTTCGTTTCGTCTCCCCCCTCCTTGTTTGGGCTTGAAGTAGCCTTGTTTGGTTACTAATTAGGTATATTTGGGCTGCGTGCCTGTCTCCTTCGGCTCCCCTCGGCCATGTGTTTGGGCCTGTGAGCGAAAATATTTGGGCTCCGTGCGAAGATAATCGGATTTGGGCGACGGGGAGGGATATTTTGGGTCGCAAATAAACCCGGTGGAAGAAGAAGAAAAAAAAAAAGTTTCAAAAGGATGTCGATTTGATTCGTTCGGCTGAGGATTC
>NC_051409.1:4240904-4241069 GCF_015228065.2 Penaeus monodon | reverse complement strand
AGCAGACGATATATATTCACAGCGCAAATAAAACAAGGAACAGATCCATCGATGAATTTTCTTGTTTCATCCCACCAGGACCTCAAATATAATCTCAAAAGTCAATGATGATAAATTGAGAAATGTGATCTGTAGCACAACGGGAGATGTATGAGGTGGAAGAAA
>NC_051409.1:4240335-4240455 GCF_015228065.2 Penaeus monodon | reverse complement strand
GATAAGGAGGCGTGGCTAAAGCGAGGATGAGTAAGCAAGGATCTTCAGAGGAACCTTCCCACCTTCCCCCCCTCCCCCCTCACCCCCCTCCTCTGCTGGAAGGCGGGCAACTCCTTGTGT
>NC_051409.1:4239941-4240011 GCF_015228065.2 Penaeus monodon | reverse complement strand
CAGGATGGAGAACAGTTGATATCAAAACACTTCAAATATAGATACATTCTGAGGCCAAATCACTCTCGGA
>NC_051409.1:4239137-4239234 GCF_015228065.2 Penaeus monodon | reverse complement strand
AACATTTCTCCTTCCCCGGGGGCGCGACCCACAGCCATTACGCCAAAAGAAACAAACTAATGTAGTGTTCTTGCAGGAATGAGCAGGCCGAGAGGGG
>NC_051409.1:4238596-4238755 GCF_015228065.2 Penaeus monodon | reverse complement strand
AGCAAGGGAAAATAAATGACAGGCTTCACCTTCACCACTATCCTCATCACCATCATTACTGTTATCTTCATCATTAAACCCACTTTGCTAGCCTCCCCGCCCTCGACATCCCACTCCTCCCCCCCCTTCTCTCAGGCTGTTAGGTGGGCCACTTCAAAG
>NC_051409.1:4238061-4238256 GCF_015228065.2 Penaeus monodon | reverse complement strand
AACAAAACAAGGGGGAGAGAGAAAGCGAAAGAGAGCGGAACAAGCGATGACTAACAAGCAATAAGTCGATGCCATTCTATGTAAATAACATACGGGATATAATTGCACAGGTAGTGGGGACGCTTGTTGACACAGGTAGTAGTTATGACTCTATTAGTGTAGGTATGGGAGGCGGGGAAGGAGGGGAGACCTAGG
>NC_051409.1:4237660-4237912 GCF_015228065.2 Penaeus monodon | reverse complement strand
AGGAAAAGTGAAGAACAAGGAAGGGGAAACAGAGTGAGGGAGGAAAGTGAACAGAGAAAAAAGGAAAAGGGACAGAGAACATGATAAACTGAAGAAGAAGGGGAGAACAAAGGAAAGAGGAAAAGAAGAGGAGGGAGGGGAGAAGAGGGGAAAAGAGGAGGAAGGGGAGACCAGGAGAAAGGAGGGAGAAAAGAGGGGGAGAAGAGAGGAAAAGCCAAATTTAGAAAACTCATTAGCGCACCTTTATCACAG
>NC_051409.1:4237331-4237533 GCF_015228065.2 Penaeus monodon | reverse complement strand
CATAGACGTCCCTCTCTGCCAGATTGTCTGCCTGTCAAATTATCCCTCTGCCAGAATGAGCTGTTTGTTCTCCTTCTGTTTTCTCTCTCTCCTCCTTTATCTTTTATCTCTTCTCCTCCTTTCGCGCTGTCAGTCCCTCTGCTAAATCCTCTGCCTCTCGGAAAACCGATGATTCCCATTTGTCCCCAGTTCCTCAAGATGT
>NC_051409.1:4236822-4236959 GCF_015228065.2 Penaeus monodon | reverse complement strand
GCATGAACGAAGACAAACAAAAACCTGACTTAAGAAACCCTCTTCTTATTCTTAGTCGATCCTTCCAAACAAGTCACGTGACCTAGCTCCTCAAGGCTGACCTTTGACCTTACCTTCGTTGGGATAAGGTCACGTGG
>NC_051409.1:4236257-4236332 GCF_015228065.2 Penaeus monodon | reverse complement strand
TTTCTAATTCAAATGTCTATATCTTTTTATTGTTATCTATTGAAATATGCAAAAAAAAAAACGAAGAAAAAGAAC
>NC_051409.1:4236084-4236205 GCF_015228065.2 Penaeus monodon | reverse complement strand
ACTGAATTTTATCTATTTAAATCAGGCGACTGAAAAGGCACATTTATTTCCATCCTGAATGTCCTAAAAATGTATATATTTTTGTTTGATCTTCAATAGTTGTGTTCATTAATCCAAAACA
>NC_051409.1:4235787-4235967 GCF_015228065.2 Penaeus monodon | reverse complement strand
GCTATCTTTGCTATCTTTCCCCTATGTCCCTTTCCCCAAAACAAATGCATTTATCTTTCTCCTAAACGTCCTAAATATATAAATATATTTCTTATCTTTTCCTTAAATAAATACTTTCATCTTTCCCCTAAAATGCCCTAAATACTTTTCCTAATCTTTCCCTTCACATGAGAACCGCCT
>NC_051409.1:4235007-4235213 GCF_015228065.2 Penaeus monodon | reverse complement strand
CAATTCTCTTCTATTCATTGCAAAAAATTCAAAATACATTCACAGCGAGATTAAAATGATTCGGAGACATTAAGGACACGTGTAAATCTACATATGCGGGCTTCCTGTGTTGAGTTCCCGACGATGTGGTGGGTAGCATGTTGTGACGAGAAGCATTTTTGTGGAGATTTCCCCTGGGTTTTCCTTTTTGGGTTTTGGGGAAAAAT
>NC_051409.1:4234395-4234595 GCF_015228065.2 Penaeus monodon | reverse complement strand
AAAGGGGGGGAGGAAGGGAAAAAAGGGGGAAAAGGGAAAAAGGGGGCCGCACCGCTTCCGGTTTTTCTTTTTCCCCGGTTTACCCTTGAATCCCCAAAATATCGAGATGGTTTTTTTAAAGAAGCCCGGGGAAAAAAACAGGGCGTCGCATCGGGGGTAAAGGGGGCCGGGGAATTTTTGTGGGGGGGTGTGTGCGTTTT
>NC_051409.1:4233464-4233617 GCF_015228065.2 Penaeus monodon | reverse complement strand
GCATCTCAACAGAACGCCGAACTGGAATCCGTCCTTACCTGTAAAGAGGAAAAAAAACCGTATTATACAACTGAATAATAAATTAGGTTAGTGACGTCACCGATACACAGATGAAAAGTGGTGGAGAAAAATGAAATATAGAATTTATTTTGA
>NC_051409.1:4233079-4233212 GCF_015228065.2 Penaeus monodon | reverse complement strand
CTCGCCGCATCCTTTGCCGTGTCCGTCGCAGCGCAGACGAAGCAGGCTGGGCGACGCTGTGCAGGCTGGCGAGGGAGATAAGGAGGACCTGCCTGGAGATAAGGCAAAGTGAAGGGGGGAGGGAGGGGGATGA
>NC_051409.1:4232924-4233006 GCF_015228065.2 Penaeus monodon | reverse complement strand
CATGAAGACGAAGGAGGAGGCGTGCGTAAGGAGGAAAGAGGGAAAAGTGGAGAGAAAGAGACAGGCGAAGATGGAGTTGATG
>NC_051409.1:4232396-4232749 GCF_015228065.2 Penaeus monodon | reverse complement strand
GGAAACGGAGTAACCTTTACCATTTTCGAAGCTATGACGTCACTCCCTCTGATGGCTTGTTTACCTGTATGGCTCCGCCCCCTCCACCCCTCCCCCTTCCCCACTCCTGGTCGTCATGGGTTGTCGTTGTGGGTGAGGTGGGGGGTAGGAGTGGAGGGGGATGGTGGGGGGGAGAATCACTCTTAAGAATCATGACTCTAAAAGTGTTCCTCGACCCCCCCCCCTCTCTCTCTCTTCCCTCCCCCCTCTAATTCCCCAATTTTCCCCTCATTCCCCAATTCCCCAACCCTCCTCTCTCCTCTCCTCTAATGCATTCCCCAAGCCATTATCTCCCCTCCCCCCTTCGTGATTCC
>NC_051409.1:4231747-4232069 GCF_015228065.2 Penaeus monodon | reverse complement strand
GTATATTCTTCATAAGTATAATTTCTTGTAGTACAATTAAGTATTGCCATTAGTGAAAGAAAATATTTTCCCTAAAACTATGACCATCACAATTAGAGATAAAAACTACTTATCACCACTCTCATTACCATTTTGCTATTTTATCCATCCACAATCCACCTGTCTTTATATCCACTTTTTCCCACGTATCTTCCACCCTGGCTGTTACGTAGTGGCCAAGGTTCCTGGTTAGTGTGAGGGTGTGTTGTTTTGTTTACATTAAGAGGGATCCCGATGGCTGTGAATATTGCTGTGGTCGTCAGCTGATTTGTATGAGATCCCC
>NC_051409.1:4231298-4231455 GCF_015228065.2 Penaeus monodon | reverse complement strand
TTGAGTAACATTTTAGGCTATCTGAATTAAAAAAAGAGAGAATAATATATGACAAGGAAATTTTAAGTATTGGGTAATCTGTAAAGAATTTATTTGACAGTCAAACTTGCTGCTTGGCACATATTTTAACGCTGGGGAAGAAGAGGAATGAACTGTG
>NC_051409.1:4230758-4230869 GCF_015228065.2 Penaeus monodon | reverse complement strand
TTAAGAGTTAGACTGTTTGGAATCAGATAAGGAGAGATCTCACAGAAGCAGCATCCAACCCCGTGTGTAGGATAAAATAGCATCACTGGAGGATGATCGAGTAAGCTCCTT
>NC_051409.1:4230441-4230523 GCF_015228065.2 Penaeus monodon | reverse complement strand
TACTGTTGGCAGGGGGTCGTCTGGAACAAGACCGGGTCCTGAGCAAGACAATGGGATGGTAATCGGTATAAAAGGGTGTGGT
>NC_051409.1:4229816-4230186 GCF_015228065.2 Penaeus monodon | reverse complement strand
TAAATAAACAAATAAATCATGAAAAAAGCAACGAAACAAACAAGTAAACAACCAGTTAAACAACCAAGTAAACGAGAAAACAACCAAGCAACCAAACACGCAAACCACCAGTTAACCAAATAAGCAAACAACCAAACACGCAAACAACCAGTTAACCAAGCAACCAAACAGCCAACCAAACAAGTAAACAAGGAAAGGCCTCATTAAGCGCCAGGAGCGTCCCCTTCGGAGGCGTCAGCACGAAGGTAAACGAGAGAGAGAGATGGAGGGGAATAAACACGTCAACAAGCAACGAGTGAACGACTTAAGTAATATAGCAGGACGACAGGGGAAGAGGCGAGGGGAGAGGGGGGGGGGAGGGAAGAGGCGG
>NC_051409.1:4229022-4229207 GCF_015228065.2 Penaeus monodon | reverse complement strand
CTGCCTTGCCCCGCAGACGCCCCGGGGCACAGAAAGCCTCGGCAGTGTGTGTTTGGCCACTACCTGCCGCCGAAGACTGAAGGGGAAAAGGAGAGGGGAGAAGGGAGGGAGGAGGAGGGAGGGTGGAGGAGGGAGGGAGGAGGAGGGTGAGGTCGGGTAGGGATGGAAAGAGTGGGGGGGGGGAG
>NC_051409.1:4228613-4228884 GCF_015228065.2 Penaeus monodon | reverse complement strand
TGACCGCCACTTCCCTGCGCAGGTTTTTAGGCTAAACGCACATTTTTTTTTACGTATGCTTTTCAGGTGATATTTCAATTAATTATTTTGGGGTCAGGAGTGATGTGAAAGGAATACTCTTTTTTTTCTCTCGAAATCCTTTTCCTTTACGCCATTTAAAAATTTCGTGAATTTTTTCCTTTTATATGCCTTTTAAACGGTACATATTCCTAACGGATTTTTGAGCGTCGATTTTTTTTTTATGTAATAATTTGCTGTCCCTCTCTCCATA
>NC_051409.1:4227393-4227586 GCF_015228065.2 Penaeus monodon | reverse complement strand
ACCCCCCCCCCCCAGCAATTCCGTTTCACCTGCCGCCACACCTGCCTTCAGTGGCCGCCAGAGGACCGAGTGACCGCCAACATTTCACTCCTTTTTAAAATCTTTTTTTCCCCTTTTCTCTCTCTCTCTCTTTTTTATGCGGAAGGGGAGGGGGAGAAGGGGGAGGGGGATAGGGGGAAGGGGGGGGGGAGAG
>NC_051409.1:4227158-4227260 GCF_015228065.2 Penaeus monodon | reverse complement strand
GCGTGTATTGGCAAAGATGGTATATTCATTCAGAAAATGTCTGAACTACAGAGATGAATATGCAGATAAAAGATGTCTATATGATATATAATGTGTTTGTTC
>NC_051409.1:4226814-4226892 GCF_015228065.2 Penaeus monodon | reverse complement strand
ATGTAGATGTATTCATCCATCTATTAATTTCTCTATTTACTAAGCTAGAAACATCGACATAGACATAAATAAAATTGG
>NC_051409.1:4226539-4226737 GCF_015228065.2 Penaeus monodon | reverse complement strand
CCAACAACCAACCAACACAGCAAGCATCCCCCTCTCCCCCGCGAGCAAGACAGTAGCTCACAAACTTCCCGACGACGACCAAACGTCACAAGCGATTCCGAAAAGAGTTCTGTTTATTATCTTTTCCTCCAGATGACAGGCATGTGATTAGCGAATGTTACGCAAGGAAAACAGAGGAAGAGAAAATTTTGGAAATCG
>NC_051409.1:4226296-4226446 GCF_015228065.2 Penaeus monodon | reverse complement strand
ATGGAATGAATAAAAACAGGGATTGCGGGAAAAATCACTTGGTATTTTTCCTTCGGACGAAATTAATTTGGCGGGAAAAGGGGTCATTATTCTAAAAGCGAACGGCGTCCTGTGCTGTCGGTGTATCAGGCTTGATCTATATAATCCGTC
>NC_051409.1:4225665-4225834 GCF_015228065.2 Penaeus monodon | reverse complement strand
AGAAGTATGCAACAGAATGCATGCATCAGCTGACGTACGTTTTGAGGTTCATAAGGCTGTAAATTCATTGAAATTTCAGTGGATTCTGAGTCTAACAGCCTTCAGCAATTCTGATAAATCATTTACATGGTGAGAGATGTAGAGATAATAGATAGATAATAGATGATAC
>NC_051409.1:4225435-4225501 GCF_015228065.2 Penaeus monodon | reverse complement strand
CGCGCAAAAACATGAAGACAAAAAAATGTTTTGGGGAAATCATTTGCAGTGAAATATTTCGCCCTG
>NC_051409.1:4224930-4225385 GCF_015228065.2 Penaeus monodon | reverse complement strand
AAATCTCATTCAACTCGTGGCATAAGGCAACTGGCTATTACAACATAAATTTAGCGAGGGGAAGCCAGTCATCTTTTGAAGAACTGATAGAGAGAGAGAGAAAAAAAGAAAAAAATATATATACACACTACCTACTTTACATTATATATACTGGTTTTCTTATCTCGGTAAAACCCGAATTTGTCTAATTATTATTATTATTTGTTGTCGTGGCCGCTGCCCTGTTGCTACACACGTGTTTAAAAAAAAAAAGAAGAGTTCAAATCGCGTTTTAAGGGTTCAAATCGCGTCCAAAGGATTCAATTCGCTTTTGTTTTGTTTTGCGGCCTCGTTCAAATTGATCCGTTCAGGCGTTTATTGCCGGTGTTACTGTCACTGTTGCTTACCCGGCAGCGTAAATAAAAACAAATTCAGAGCAGGAAAACACAGGGAGATACCGATAAAATGATTATTAT
>NC_051409.1:4223389-4224802 GCF_015228065.2 Penaeus monodon | reverse complement strand
TTGTTTTCTTTTTCTTTTTTGTATAACAATTGGCCCTCTTTCCTCTCTTCTCTGCTTCCCCTATCTTCCTCTCTTTCTCCTTTCCTCTCTCCACTTCTCGTCATTGCTTTGCCTTCCTTATCATTACTCCATACCATTAACACCATCATCCCCTATCCCCCGCTTCCCCCGATCCCTTCACTTCATCCTCATCATCACGTGTTCCCCATCTCACCACACCCACTCCCTAATACCTCCATCGCCTTTCATCCTCCTTCTCTTGTGATTCGTGCTGGCCTCCTCCTCCTGGGCTCTCCATTTCTCGTTCCAGGTGTGTCCATTATTGCATTACCCATCTATCTGTTACTCTTACGATTACCACAGCATGGCGCTTAGCCACACCGCTGCGCTGGCGTGCTGTGCAGCTTGCATATTCAGCCAGTGCATCATCGGGTGCCGCGCATGTGATCAGCGTCATCACCATCTACCGCCAGTCTTCGTGTCTTCCATCGGCTTATCAGTCCCCGTTTAAGTGCTGTGTTGGTGTGTCGAGGGGATTGGTGGAGGGGTGGGGGGCTGGTCATGGGTAGCCGTGGCCAGTCTGGGCCGAGTGGGTTGGGCTGAGAGGGCTAGCCGAGTGGGCTGTGCTGGGTGGGCTGTGTCGAGTGGGCTGTGTCGAGTGGGTTAGCCGAGTGGGCTGTGCTGGGTGGGCTGTGTCGAGTGGGCTGTGTCGAGTGGGCTAGCCGAGTGGGCTTGATCTGTGCCGAGTGGGTTGGGATGCTGCGGCGCCGAGATTCCCGCCCGCGTGGAGGCCGCCCCTGCTGGCGGCGGCGCCTCCGGCCTCGCCACCTCGTCGAGGGAGGCATTCCCCCCCCCCCCTCCTCTTTCCCCCGGCAGCCCGCCCTCTAAGCGAAGCCTTTTCCTCTATATCAAAGCCAGAAATTACAAGAAACGGGTAAAATTCGGGCATAAATGATGCGCCGGGACACTTGAGGGCATGAGCGGCGCGGCTGCCCCTAGGAGGCCGCCGGCGCCCTTCTCCCCCTTCCGTCGGGGGCGCGGAAGGGCCACTCTCGCGCCCCCGCCCGCCGGAGGCTTAAGCCCTTCCGTCCTCTTGCTCCTCTTGTGATAAAGCGACGAGCCCGCGGGCGCCGCCGCACGTTATCATTACGGACAATTTGCTTCCCCCGTCCAGCCATATTTGTGAAAACTGGAAGCCTCGCGACCCACGCCCCGCCCGCCGACCTACGCCCACCGACCCACGTCCCGCCGACCCACGCCCCCCCGCCTCGGACGCCCGCCGACCCACGCCCTCGACGCCGCTGATGAGACACCGCCGCCCGAAAGCCCAAGCCCGGGACTCGAGTCTCGACCAACACAATAATCGGCCCTAATGAACATTTGCCTTATACGCCGATCAGAAAGGAGGCTTTT
>NC_051409.1:4222719-4223033 GCF_015228065.2 Penaeus monodon | reverse complement strand
GATTAATGATCCCAAAACGTGGCGTTCGTGGCGAGCGGAGGCACCTGTGGGACCAACTAACTACTCGAAACATCGGCCAAGATTAATGACGGCAAATTATAGGCATTATTCACTGGGGTTTTTCCTTTATCAAAAAATCTCAATAAAAAGCGGATCTTCGGCCGATTTTCTGCGCTCGATTCGCCCCAGACTCTCGCGTTATCAGATGAGCTGAATATTTCTTGGGGGAAAAATCGGATAATTAAGCCCGAGTCAAGATTATGAACATTAGTGTCTTATGGCTGTAAGTGCTTTCGACTTTGCTTGTCATTGTT
>NC_051409.1:4222442-4222510 GCF_015228065.2 Penaeus monodon | reverse complement strand
AATACTTAGGCTATAATATTCATATACAAAAAAAAGGAAACACAAACAACAATAAAATAAAACACAAA
>NC_051409.1:4222300-4222369 GCF_015228065.2 Penaeus monodon | reverse complement strand
CAAGATTACAGAAAAGGTCAAAAAGAGCCAAGCACAAAAGGCTTAAATCTCGCCCTCGAGCTGTGACCA
>NC_051409.1:4221631-4221742 GCF_015228065.2 Penaeus monodon | reverse complement strand
TTAAGCTCAAAGCCGCTCTACCGCCGAGAGCGAGGAAGCAGCGTCGCGACGACTGACGATCTCTCCGTCTGCGCCTGACGAAGCCGTTGGCGATCTCGTCAGTTTCTCCCG
>NC_051409.1:4220892-4221216 GCF_015228065.2 Penaeus monodon | reverse complement strand
CTCCCTTAATCCCTTAAAATCACAACATCGGAACGACCCCTTTCCCACGACCCCCCCCCGCAACAGTCACCTTATCCCCCCCCCCCCTCTAAAAAACGACTTGTCCCAAGGCAGTCTTCACCGACGACCAACTCGCTTGTCACGACTTACGACTTCATTACTCCCCCTTGAACGACTCCTCCGCAGCGACGTACGACCTCCCGCCACGACCCGAGTCTCGCCGACGACCCCCCGAGGCCCAAGAGAGTGTCAACACGAGGGCAAAAGTAGCGGATTTTCGACCTTAGGAACGACCTATCAACCCAGGGCGCTCTGGCTGGCTGT
>NC_051409.1:4220051-4220207 GCF_015228065.2 Penaeus monodon | reverse complement strand
TTTCGCAACCGCACACACACACACGCGCGAAGAAAGATGGAAATAAGATCAGCCTGACAAGCAATTTCAGTGACACGGGATCGAGCAGTCAGAAATATGCTGTTTAAACATCCATAAACTCTCTCTCGAGATCTCGGCCAGCCACGACGGATGCTG
>NC_051409.1:4219292-4219471 GCF_015228065.2 Penaeus monodon | reverse complement strand
AAGAAATATTTCACGCTACCGTCTCGCCACTAACCACCATCGTCACCCGAGCATTTATCACGGCTTAAGCACTCCCTCTGTTTATCCTGCCTCATTTATCCCTGTTTATCCTGTTTATCCTGCCTCTAACACGCTCGTAGGGAAGCTTTGTACCAACAAGGAGAGTTGGATGGGAAAAA
>NC_051409.1:4218771-4218924 GCF_015228065.2 Penaeus monodon | reverse complement strand
TTTCTCCAACGTCCCACCCCCACCACAGCAACTTCACCCTTCATCCCCACCATCCCCCACTCCCTCACCCCCTCCTTCACCCCTTCCTCCCACCCTACACCTCCCACCCCCTCAACCTCCTCCCTCAACCTCCTCCCTCAATCTCACCTTCAC
>NC_051409.1:4217903-4218579 GCF_015228065.2 Penaeus monodon | reverse complement strand
AAAAAACGCCAAGAAAACTACTCACTTCCGCGTTGGCTCGGCTCGCTTACCTGGAAGGACAAACAAAAAGAAAAATATTATACATGAAATATATTATGGGCAATTTATAAAAGAGAAATATAATTGGCAATTTATACAAGGAAAAATATTACTGGCAATTCAAACAGGAGAAAAATAATTGGCAATTTGTAAAAGAAAAATATCGGCAATTTGTACAAGAAAAATATCGGCAATTTATACAAGAGAAATACCCGTCACTTTTTTCCAAAAAATATCGGCAATTCAACAAAAAAAACACGGGGGAATTTTTACAAAAAAAATATCCCGCAATTTTTACAAGAAAAAAATATCTTTGCAATTATCAAGAAAAAATCACAACAATTTAACAAAAAAAAATACAGCAATTTATACAGGCGTCCATAAAATTCCTTTTGACCATCCTCGCTTCAACGAGAGAATCTTCGGAATTATGCAAACAAACTGCCGCCTCTATCTCTTTTTCCCTCTACCATAACCGGCCGATATACCTAGCAGTTCGTTATTCTAAGGGCATATGCAAATCATCCCCGTTCTCCCCCGTCTCTCGAGCCCAGCAGGAATGTGTGAAGATATGCAGGCTGCCGAAGGATTGCAATTAGGTCTAGGTTCGATTAATAATCTCAGGATTTGAAAATGA
>NC_051409.1:4217380-4217496 GCF_015228065.2 Penaeus monodon | reverse complement strand
AAAAAAAAAGGTAGAGAATATTGTTATGCTAAGCCTGAGAGAATTAACACAGTATGTAAATGACCCACAATCATTATGCTACATTCGCTATCAATATCAACCGATGATTATCTGTG
>NC_051409.1:4216799-4216920 GCF_015228065.2 Penaeus monodon | reverse complement strand
CCCCGGGGGCATCACTCCCCCTTTTTTTTCCTTTTCCTTCCTTCTCTTTTTTCAATTCCCCAAGTTCTTGCAAATCATAATTCTTTATTTCTTTTTTCCTCTCTTCCGTTAAAGAAGGGAA
>NC_051409.1:4216166-4216288 GCF_015228065.2 Penaeus monodon | reverse complement strand
ATGCAAGCTAACGAGCCAATCTCCGCGGCCTTCAAGTGAGCCCAGGTCCCGCGTGATCTCTCAAGCCCGAAATAAGACGTGTTTCGTTCTGTCACCGCCATCAGGGACTGGCTAATCCGAAA
>NC_051409.1:4215275-4215634 GCF_015228065.2 Penaeus monodon | reverse complement strand
GAAAAAAAAAAAAACTCAAGAACACGGGAAGCCACCCACTGCATACCTACCTGCCCATACTCACAGAGGCAACTAAGAGAAACATTCAAAAGAAGGCGTTTTTCACTCCGGAAAAAAAAAAATGAAACTCTCTTTTTTGCATCCCCAAACGGCTCTCGGGGGCGCCCGTTTTTCCCACCGGGGGGAGACGCCCCTTTTTTTTTGTTTTTTAAATTTTCGTGCGCATTACCAAAGGTCGAGCAAAAGGTATGCCCCCATGCCCATGGCAAAGGCTTAACGTTCCCCGTTTTTTAATCTCCGCCCCCCCCTTCCCCCCTTCCCCCTCACCCCCTCCCCTCCTGTAGTACCCAACTCAAATA
>NC_051409.1:4214371-4214800 GCF_015228065.2 Penaeus monodon | reverse complement strand
ATTTGCAAGACAGCACATAAAATATTGTTGCAGAAAGTTGCTCGAATCAATTTCATAATTTACGTCCCTTTGATTCCACTCCGGACAAACACAGCGAGACTGTCACACTGGAAGTAACTGAGGGTCAACAGAGGGAGTAAACAATATGCATACACGCCACTCCCCAACCCCCCCCCTCCTCTCCCTCCCCCCCCTCCCCCTCCTCTCCCTCTTCTCCCCCCACCTCATTCCTCTCCCCTCCTCTCCCCCCTCATCTCCCTTCTCCTCCCCCTAGCCCTCCTCTCACCCTTTCTCTCCTCCTCCCCCTTCTCTCCCCCTCCTCTCCCCCTTTCTCTCCCCCCTCCCTCCTCCCCATTCTCTCCCCCTTTCTCTTCCCCCTCCCCCCTTCTCTCCCTCTTCTCTCCCCACTCCGCTTGCTCCTCAGGTAAG
>NC_051409.1:4213493-4213603 GCF_015228065.2 Penaeus monodon | reverse complement strand
TGAGCAGGGGCGACCAGTGACCCGGGCCACGGCCGCCTCCGCCACACAATTGGCACAAAGATGAAATAAACTGGTCAGCGAACACACCGAAGGTACCGCTGAGACGGCGA
>NC_051409.1:4212983-4213169 GCF_015228065.2 Penaeus monodon | reverse complement strand
GGGTCCCCCGGCTCCCAATCCTAACAGTGCCCTCTCAGTCACATGTAACCCCCCCCCCTTCCTCCCCTTCCTCCCCTTCCCCCTCTCCCTCTCTCCCCCTCCCCCAAGACACACTCTCGATCTCTGCCGAAGGCGCCGAATGCGAGAAGAAAGTCAATTAGGTTTGAAAAATCACTCTCCTCACAC
>NC_051409.1:4212456-4212916 GCF_015228065.2 Penaeus monodon | reverse complement strand
CCAGACATTAAAAAGACACCCCCTCTCCCCCCCCCCTCAAAAAAAAAAAACCCTAAAAACTAAACCAAGAAAAAAAAAAAAATGATAATCTTAAAAAGAGACCTTAGATACACCCTCAAAAAGAATAATAATAATAAAAAAAAAGTATCTAATTTTCCTTTCTCCCCGTCCTGGGCAACGACAGGGCGTCCTTCTAACGGGGTCTCGCGCTGGCAGAAGGGCCTGGTAAAGTATAAAATATTACGGCTCCCCGCGGATACCTCGATGTGCTGGATATGAAAAATTATGCTTACTGCCTTCCCCCAGCGTACACATAATTAACCAGCGTTACATTACATGGCGGGGCCCCGTATCGAGCGTTTCACACCGAGCAGTGCGATGCCATTTTTAGGCAAATGGATAATGGCGATGGAAAGAATTGGGGGGGAGGGGGGGGGAGGAAGAAGATAGGGAGAGGGGA
>NC_051409.1:4212168-4212323 GCF_015228065.2 Penaeus monodon | reverse complement strand
GAGTGGGAAAGGGAAATGGGAGAGAGGAGGAGGTGAGAGGGAGAGGAGAGTAGGAGAAGAAAGGCGAGCAGAGGAGAGGCAAAAAAGGGAGAAGAAGAGAGAGACTGCACGAGGAACTTACTCAATAAGAAGTGACAGGAAAAGAGCGAGCGAGC
>NC_051409.1:4211954-4212091 GCF_015228065.2 Penaeus monodon | reverse complement strand
TAAACAAAAGGCGCGAGCGACATATTTGGAGAGGCAGAGTTATAAATACGGCCTAAACGTGGATCGCGGCATAAAAAGCAAGGACCCAAATAGTACAAAGTTCCCCAACACGGGCAAAGGGATCGTAATCTAAAAGG
>NC_051409.1:4211193-4211557 GCF_015228065.2 Penaeus monodon | reverse complement strand
AGGTCTTTGCGCGCAATGTAATCTCCTTGGGCACCCCGAGCGCGGCACCTGAGTAAATAAAGCTTGTGCAAACAGTGCCAAGAAAAAGCGCCCATCGAGAATTAGCGCGACACGACCGCGCGAGGCGACCCCGCCCACGGGCCGGGCGGCCGAGGCGCGGGCGGCCACAACACGGCTCGCCGATGGATTATTGGGCCGCCGCGGTAATCCGACACCCGATGGCCGCCGCCGCTCGCTGCTGGGTACGGCGGCCGACAACGCACTCGGGACCTTCGGGGAGGCTGGATTAGGGGGCAGTCTGCGGCGGCGGCCCCGTCTGGAGGCTGGGGTGGAGAGGGAGGCCGAGGGAGGGTCGACGCTCGCG
>NC_051409.1:4210932-4211036 GCF_015228065.2 Penaeus monodon | reverse complement strand
GTTCGGGAGAGGAGAATCCTGGACAGCGACACCTGTATTCCTTCGCTGCTCATGAGTTACTGAGACCCGCTTCGGTTCACTGAAGCTTTAATCCTCATATGTAA
>NC_051409.1:4210826-4210897 GCF_015228065.2 Penaeus monodon | reverse complement strand
AAAAAAAAGATTAACAGATAGATAGACAGATGCAAAACGAGAAACAGGCGAAGAGATTGGACTGACCCAAA
>NC_051409.1:4210425-4210662 GCF_015228065.2 Penaeus monodon | reverse complement strand
ACAACAGCCACTGAATCGCCCAATCCCCTAACCCTACCTTAATCCCACCCTAATCCCTTACCTTGCTGACCTTTGCCATGCCTCTGACCCCGAGCCAAAGCGACCTTACAGCTACCATGCACGGAGTTGGCTGGACCTTACGCAATCCTAACCTTTAATGATACCATCAAACAACACACAGGTTCTCTCCATGCTGTGACCTTATATCAACCCCGACCTTTGCTGAAGTACCTGCTC
>NC_051409.1:4209715-4209841 GCF_015228065.2 Penaeus monodon | reverse complement strand
AGATTGTTCAATCATCAACAATATTCCCCAAACGTAAACTAATTTCTGGACCACCTAAAGATAAGATCAACCGCGTATGCAAATTAGCTCAGCCAACTGACTAGAAGGGGGGGAAATTAAGAAAAG
>NC_051409.1:4209297-4209368 GCF_015228065.2 Penaeus monodon | reverse complement strand
TGGCTGCGGTCTCGATCCTTGTTCGGTTCCTTGTAATGAGGCAGCGGACGACACAGCTCTCCCGGCCGCAA
>NC_051409.1:4208643-4208961 GCF_015228065.2 Penaeus monodon | reverse complement strand
CGACAGATAGACAGATAACCAGAGAGGAATGAAGACAGACTGGGGGCGGGGGAGGAAGGGGGGAAGGGGAGGGGAAGGGGGAAAGGGAGGGGAAGAGGGAGGGGAAGGGGGGAAGGGGAGGGGAGGGGGGGAAGGGGAGGGGAGGGGGGGAAGGGGGGTTAATGAGTATCCTTTTCATTCTCCAAGATTGAGTTTCCTCCGATGAGTATAATGGATAAGCTGAAACGTGGGAAGGAAGAGAGACTTGATTTAGAAGGGGGATAAGATAGAAACTGATGGAAAAATGAAGAGAAACGAAATTTGTTTTTCATTCCCATC
>NC_051409.1:4208336-4208424 GCF_015228065.2 Penaeus monodon | reverse complement strand
GGATTCCAACACTCTCAGCAGGAATATTAATAAAAAAAAAAAACATAAATAAAACACACATTTAAGATCCAACATCCTCAACACGAAT
>NC_051409.1:4208099-4208300 GCF_015228065.2 Penaeus monodon | reverse complement strand
TTATCGGATATTCATAAGCCCTCTCGCCTCGCCCCTTTTTCCTTTCGAGAGAGAGCAAGAAAGACGCCAAATATAGGCACCCCAATTTCACTTATACATTCCCTTATAGATCCCACGCCGTAGGTGCGATTCGATTCCATCATCTCTGCGACCCGGGAGCTTGGATCGCGTTTCTGAGGGATTCGAGTGGGTTAAGTAGAG
>NC_051409.1:4207462-4207657 GCF_015228065.2 Penaeus monodon | reverse complement strand
TGATAAACCCACACTAGCCTACGCACATCCACCCTACCCCACCTCCTCGTTCCCCTCCTCCCCCCATGGACCCCCCCCACCCCCCAACCCACGTGTTCGATCGCCATTTCCTTGTCTCGAAATGAAACACCAATTTTGAAGCTGTTTCGAACCCAGGTCTCTATCCCTCTCTTCTTTGTTCAACAAACATCGTAT
>NC_051409.1:4206977-4207120 GCF_015228065.2 Penaeus monodon | reverse complement strand
TTCCACCCCCCCCCCCGCCCTTTAGCACTTTCAAGATCAATGGAGCAAAGGAATCACAGATGCACTGCTGTGAGAATATGCAAATTTTAGCTCAGATTTTATGGTTGTGCGTGAATGGGTGGGTCGAAGGCTCGCCGCTCGGT
>NC_051409.1:4205278-4206344 GCF_015228065.2 Penaeus monodon | reverse complement strand
CAATCCCGATTTCCGACCAGCCACCCGACTCGACGGAGAGGAGGACAAGGATGGGTCAGAAGAAAGAAATTAACCAAGGAAAATGAAAAAAAAGAGAGAAAGAGAAAAAAGAAAAAAGAAAAAAAGAAAAAAAGAAAAGGAAATAGATTAAAAAAAGCTGTCCTAATTGGGGTGAATTATCCCACGGAAAATGTCTGTTGTGATGACCAGAGACCAGGTGGTTGAGGGAGGGAAGGGAGAGGGAGGGAAAGGATTAAGGGAGGGAAGGGAAAGGGAGGGAAAGGATTAAGGGAGGGAAGGGAGAGGGAGGGAAAGGATTAAGGGAGGGAAGGGAAAGGGAGGGAAAGGATTAAGGGAGGGAAGGGAAAGGGAGGGAAAGGATTAAGGGAGGGAAGGGAGAGGGAGGGAAAGGATTAAGGGAGGGAAGGGAAAGGGAGGGAAAGGATTAAGGGAGGGAAGGAAAGGGAGGGAAAGGATTAAGGGAGGGAAGGGAAAGGGAGGGAAAGGATTAAGGGAGGGAAGGGAAAGGGAGGGAAAGGATTAAGGGAGAAAGAATTAAGGGCAGAAAGGATTAAAGGAGGAAAGGGGGAGGAAAGGGAAAGGGAGGGAAAGGATTAAGGGGGGGAAAGGGGAAAGGAGGGAAGGGAAAGGATTAAGGGAGGGAAGGGAAAGGGAGGGAAAGGATTAAGGGAGGGAAGGGAGAGGGAGGGAAAGGTTTAAAGGGGAGAAAGAATTAAGGGCAGAAAGGATTAAAGGAGGAAAGGGAGGGAGGGAAAGGGAAAGGGAGGAAAGGGAAAGGGCGGAAGGGAAAGGATTAAGGGAGGAAGATGGGGGGGGGGGGAGGAGGGAAGGGAAGGTAAGGGAAGATTAAAAAGGAAGAAATTAGGGTGGAGAGGCAAGGGAAAGGGAAGACAAGATGAAGAGGAGATAGGGAAGGGAATGATTAAGGAAGGGAAGTAGACTGGATAGGGAAGAGAAAGGAAAAGAAGGATGAGGAGGAGATAGGGAAGGAAAGAGAGGAGAAAGAGAGGAAGGACAGAGATGAGAAGATAAATACGTAGAAAAT
>NC_051409.1:4204997-4205186 GCF_015228065.2 Penaeus monodon | reverse complement strand
TGGAAGGACCTACAAACAGACACAGCAAATCACAGAGAAAAGAAAGAAACGAAAGAGAATTATGAAAAGGGGAGAAAGAAACAAAGAGCGATAGGGGGCAAGAACGCCAGCTAAGCTCCCAGGGCCTCCCGAAGCCACGGCCGACGCGCCCTTTGTAAAAGCTCCTCGCCTCCTGCCGCCACCGGTCTC
>NC_051409.1:4204607-4204691 GCF_015228065.2 Penaeus monodon | reverse complement strand
TTTTGGGTACACCAAGCTGGGTATCTTGGTTACTGTCGCACAAACGGATTAGGGAGGAGAGAGAAATGGTGATGGTGAATGGAT
>NC_051409.1:4204216-4204414 GCF_015228065.2 Penaeus monodon | reverse complement strand
AGAAAAAATATATAGGTCGTAAATCTTACGGTATAACCCCCCCCCCTCCAAACACACACACACACATAAAAATAAACAAATAACTCAATAAAAACAAAAGAAAAAAAGAATGAAAAGAAAAACAAAACAAGGAAAGAGATACAGTTATGTAACACACACGTGAGCAAAAAATAAAGCCGATATTCATGAAAATCTATC
>NC_051409.1:4203998-4204144 GCF_015228065.2 Penaeus monodon | reverse complement strand
CTCCATAAATAATCACATTTATGAACCTTAAAACAACGGTCCAACAGTATTTTCATGCCTCGAGTCGATTCTTTAGCGGAAATAAAGGTAATCAGGCCAGTAATAATGTATAAGAAGAGTAATCAGTTAGGGACAAGCGATAATGT
>NC_051409.1:4203510-4203586 GCF_015228065.2 Penaeus monodon | reverse complement strand
TCGGGGGGGGGGGGGAGGCACCACTGCGTCTGAAGGCTTCATGATTGATTATGATTTGATATGAAGGCCAATCAAC
>NC_051409.1:4203119-4203353 GCF_015228065.2 Penaeus monodon | reverse complement strand
GTATTTTTAAGGCTAAGGGCGGAGATGACACACAGGACACCAGTGATGATAATGAAGGGGGAATCACCGATAGATAGATAAGGACACAGACATAAACAAACAGATCGATAGATACACAGAGAGACATAAAAAAAAACACAAAAACGCATGGAATGGACATATATAAAACGCTTAAATACATACTGAAGAAGCATCCAAAAGGCACACAGATATACACACAAATACTCAGAGCTT
>NC_051409.1:4202723-4202869 GCF_015228065.2 Penaeus monodon | reverse complement strand
ACGCACTCATTCATCCGCATCTTTATCATCCAAGTGGGATAATTCTCAATCCGTCACCGGGGATTACAGATTAGCCCGGTCGACGGTGTTTTAGTAAAATGAGATTGCTTGGCGGGATCGTGGCTCGCTTGGGGAAAAGTTCGGGC
>NC_051409.1:4202130-4202259 GCF_015228065.2 Penaeus monodon | reverse complement strand
GGCAAGGATAGAAACACAGGGCGTAGCAACGGACGGGGGACTTCGCCACTGACCTCCCTTAATGACATCGCAGAAGAAAGACGTCATAAAATAAGCGAGGAGACGAGAGAGGACATAAAGGCTATGTTC
>NC_051409.1:4202017-4202105 GCF_015228065.2 Penaeus monodon | reverse complement strand
TATGTCGGAAGGACATTTAGATATCTAGTGATCTTGATAAGAGGGGATACTGTTGGGGTCATTAGCGAGGGTGTAATCAGCGTGATTG
>NC_051409.1:4201081-4201780 GCF_015228065.2 Penaeus monodon | reverse complement strand
GATCAGAAAGAAACAAATCTAGAAAAGATCCACAGAAAGCGGACATATAAGGAGTGACATGATCACGTTATCCATCGCTCACACAGTAAGTAACCTCCTATATTATATCAGTCTCCCCTCCACAAAAAAAACCTTAATGAGACAAAAAACGGAGTCTGGTCGGCAACAAAAAACGGGATCTGGATCTTCTCGCTGTTGCCTTTAGCTAAATGCTGGAACGCTGGTTATTTGCAATTCCTCTGTATTATTATTTTTGCTTTATCGAATTTCTCTTCCAAGTTTTATTATTTAGGATGATGAGATGAAAAAAAAACCCAAATTATTCACCCATTATCAATCCTTCTTGCGATTTTTTTTAATGTCCGATACTAGAGATAATCCGGAATTAATATAATCGTTAATCACAATTAACATCATGATACTAATTAAATGAAGATTGGCATGGTCAATAATTATCCCAAATTGCAAAAAAAGGGAGTCTAAATACACACCCGGTGCATTTTACAAGAATGCTCTCTAATTCAGGAAATACCTTAGGCTAAAACGAGAGAGAGAGAAAAAAAAAAAAACGCAAAAACACAAAGGGACCGTCACCTTTTGATTAATAACTGGCCAAAGGGGGCTATTGAGTACACCGCAAAATACCGAGAATTCGAAATTATATTACCTGTTTACCGTCCAGTTCCAAAAATGAGGTAT
>NC_051409.1:4200334-4200797 GCF_015228065.2 Penaeus monodon | reverse complement strand
CGTTGAAATTACCAGCCTGCGCGAGCGAGATCGAGAGGAAGGGTCGTATCTGAAGGGAAATTAACCCATAAATAGAGGAATTTTTGCGGTGTTTATATTTCACTTACCCCCCCCCCCCCTTTTTAGTGTTTTGTAGAAAAGGCGAAGGGAAGAATTTCCTAAGTTTCTCTCTCTTTTTTTTTATTGCAAGTGTTGCAGAATGTTGGTTTTCTTGAGGAAATTCCTTTCTTGATCCCCATCACAATGGGTGTTAATTTAGTGAAATATATATGTGTATATATTTTTCCGCGTGTTATCTCTCCTTCTGTTCTATTTCATTTAACGTTTATATACTTCCTGTGCAATTTCTTCTTTATAATTTAATAATCTCGTTCTAAAGGAAACGTCTACATAATGACTTGAGTAAAAATAAGTGTAAATACACACATGATTCATCAACACGCACAAAGAGATCGTCAAAGTG
>NC_051409.1:4199613-4200295 GCF_015228065.2 Penaeus monodon | reverse complement strand
CCGGAGCAGACGGGGCAGACAGCTAAAGCGAAGGAGCAGACAAAGACAGGCAGACACGGTGGAGAAGCAGAAAGATACAGACAGGCGGCAGAGAGAGCAGACAAAGACAAGCAGACACGGTGGAGGAGCAGGCAGACACAGACAGACAGACACGGTGGAGAAGCAGAAAGACACAGACAGGCGGCAGAGAGAGCTGACAAAGACAGGCAGACACCTTGGAGATGCAGGCAGACACGGCGGTGATGCAGGGTGGGCGTGAGACAGCAGAGAGCAGACGGAGCAAAAAGGTAGACAGTTATATAAATATATCAGATGAGCAATCAGGCGCAGACAGACAGCCATCCAGGTAAAGACAGACAGACACAAAAAGAGACATCCAGAAAAACAGACAAACATCCAGAGAAACAGACAGACGCAGAAAGAGACACCCAGAGCAACAGACAGACACAAAAAGAGACACCCAGAGAAACAGACAGACGCAGAAAGAGACATCCAGAGCAATAGACAGACGCAGAAAGAGAGCAGCAGACAGGTGCAGACACCGACGCATAGCATCAGAAGCATCGCAGCAAGGTTACCATTACAGAGTGATGGTCCGGAGGCCTCGCCCGGCCATTGTGGCAATACTGCCCCGCGCCGCCCTCGACCGCGACGCAAAAACACTTAATATGCCCCCAAAACC
>NC_051409.1:4199502-4199571 GCF_015228065.2 Penaeus monodon | reverse complement strand
AAAGAAAACACGAGGATGCACTCTCGCCGTTCTGAAAGTCTTTCGGGGAACGTGACTGGGAGGTGTGTT
>NC_051409.1:4198855-4199112 GCF_015228065.2 Penaeus monodon | reverse complement strand
CACGTATTTATCCAACATCTCACATTATCACCAGCACCCATTCCGTCGGCGCTAAACCTTTTTACAATGGAACCCTTGAACCTTTTAATAATGGCCAGACCGGGAGAGGTGTAATGATGACGTAATGTTTCTTGATCTGCGCCAAATTGATATAGCATTTTCTTGACTCAACAGAAGATTGTATGAGAGTTCGTAAGTTGCTTTTTGACTGCTTTTTTTGTGGGGGGAGGGGGGGGTAGGATGATGTTGCGCAGAAT
>NC_051409.1:4198118-4198306 GCF_015228065.2 Penaeus monodon | reverse complement strand
TTCCCGGCGTGACTTATATCGCTAATGGCTGATCATCAAGCCTTTTCCGCAATTTACCGCAATTAATCATTATCTCGGAGATTCTGCGGGCGATTCCCACCAATTGGCGATGCGCGGCCGCGTAATCAAGCCTTTGTTTTCTGGAAATTACCTTTATCTCTTTTCGATCCGTAAGAAAACCCTAATCT
>NC_051409.1:4197632-4197961 GCF_015228065.2 Penaeus monodon | reverse complement strand
TGCTTATTTCCAGGTCGAGTTTGAGATGAGACGGTTTTAAAGCGAGTTTTGTGTTTCGTTCGCTTATACTGTATGCTTTGTATGTCTCTTATTTTCATTTTTTCCCCCCCCATTTTCCTTGATATATTTCTAACCTTTCGTTTTCTCTTTCTTCCATTCTTTATCCTTTTTTTCCATCCTTCTTCCTCATCTGGAAATATGCTAAAAGCGGGTTTCGATCCGCGAGAACGGAAAAAAATACAGCAATTATTTCCAGGTCGAGTTAGAGAGAAAACGATGAAACTCCGGGTTTGGATTTCAATCGTCTACACTTAAAGTTCCGTTTAATT
>NC_051409.1:4197425-4197542 GCF_015228065.2 Penaeus monodon | reverse complement strand
CGACCTGGAAATAAAACTCAAAAGGTGTTCCATTCACGAGAGCGAAGTCGTAAATGTTTTTCTCGTCGGCGTCGGAATCGCATTCATTAATCCTACTTACGTCGGGGTGTGATATGA
>NC_051409.1:4197022-4197144 GCF_015228065.2 Penaeus monodon | reverse complement strand
GGTTTTCATGTTTTTTTCGTTTTTCTTCACCTTTTTTTCCTTGATACGATTTTTTTTTCTCTCTACTTCTTTTCTTCTTTGTTTTGTTTCTTTTCTTATTTCCTCTTTCTTTCCGCCCTTTT
>NC_051409.1:4196593-4196840 GCF_015228065.2 Penaeus monodon | reverse complement strand
ATAGCCAGAGCGCGCCCAATGGCCCTCGAGAAGAGCAAAGCGATATCCACCCGCCGCCCAAACACTCAAGTGGGCGTCCGATACGATACGATGGGTGGGTGGGGGTGGGGTGGGCGGGAGGGATTGTTGGGTGGGCGTGAGGTGGGCGAGAGGGCTTAGGGGTGGGCGTGAGGTGGGCGAGAGGACTTAGGGGTGGAGATGGGCGTGGGGGGTAGGGTGGGCGTGAGGAAGGGTTGGGGGGTAGCGT
>NC_051409.1:4196318-4196460 GCF_015228065.2 Penaeus monodon | reverse complement strand
TCTGGCGGTAGGCATGTCCAAGCCATTGTGTCTGTCTGTTCCCCCAAATCTTCAGTGCTATTGTGGCAGAGGCGCTCGGCAAATATGGCCGGATTCACGCAGGCATCCCACCGGCGCAGCGGAGTCTGAAAGCTCAAATAGC
>NC_051409.1:4195641-4195829 GCF_015228065.2 Penaeus monodon | reverse complement strand
CGACGAAGACGAGGGACCCGAGAAAGCCGAGACGAAGCAGACGGACGAGCGGGACGGGATCCGAAGCCTTGAAGATCGCACAAGAAAAGGGGTGCGAATAAGCGACCGACCAAGAGCACAGAACACGTAATCGGCAAACCAGAGCGCCTTTCACAGTGGCCGGGGAGAGAGAGTATTCAAAATGTTTT
>NC_051409.1:4194917-4195045 GCF_015228065.2 Penaeus monodon | reverse complement strand
GACGATAAGGCTTTAAGGATTGGGGAACCTAAAGGGGAAAATCCCCAACGGGGAGCAAACATTAACCTGCTAGTTTTTTATTATCTCTGGGAACTCCCCCCCCCCCCTCTCCAACCTCAAAGGGGGAT
>NC_051409.1:4193866-4194202 GCF_015228065.2 Penaeus monodon | reverse complement strand
ACACCACCCCCACCTCCTTCCCTTCCTCATACCACACACTCCCCCCCCCCTATCCTCCCTCATACCACCCCACCACTTCCCCTTCCCCCCCCCATCCCCCTCTTCCCTACTCGACCCCCCACCTCCAGTTTTTCTCGAGAGATTTTTCCCCTCCCGAAGAACGACCCTGCGCCGCCCCAGAGGTCAAACCCGCGATGGGACACACTAAAAATGGATGCCTTTCCTTGACCTGACCTCCACCCCGAGACAATGGCTGGGTCACACTGAAATCCTCGGCACACACGCGCGGGTTCTATAGTTGTCTAGGCCTCTTTCCCCTCTGCTTCTTGAGGGGAA
>NC_051409.1:4193035-4193719 GCF_015228065.2 Penaeus monodon | reverse complement strand
CTCTAATTTCACTTATCAGAGGAATATTTTCCACTTCGTTTTTAGTTCCGCTTCTTTTGCTGAATAGGAAATGTAGGGAATGAACAAAATTACGATAAAGAAAGAGAATAAATATGATAATCGAAAGGGTACAATTAAACGCTACTGAAAAGCGTTCGTTCACATCCATTAAAATAAAAGTTTTTTTTTTTTATTCAAGGAAAAAACAAACAAAACAGAGACAAAGGAAGGCAAGAAAGAGAGAGAGAAAAAAAACATAAGAAAGGGATCTAATAAGACAAATAGAAAGATGGAAGTACAAAAAAAAAAAAAAAAAATCGAGAAACGGAGAGAGAACATAACCAATAAACAATACCACACCAACAAAAAATAAAGAAAGAATAAAAAAAAAAATCGAAAGATAGATAAGAAACAAAAGGATAAATAATATCACATAAATAAAGGAAATAAACAGACCGACCAACGGGGGGAGGTTTCGACCCTCAGTGACAATGAAGCGCTTCGAACCGCTACTCGGTCGCGTTCAATTCACACAAAGGCCGCGTTCACTGGGGACAAATGACCCGCGATTCATTAAGTGTTGCTCCTTCCACGCTGTAAATGTGCCTTGCGGTGAAACGAGGTGTGTTCTTTATTATCATTATCATTTACTGCTGTCGGCTGGTCTGATTATTAATCTCGTGT
>NC_051409.1:4192933-4192999 GCF_015228065.2 Penaeus monodon | reverse complement strand
AAACAAGGCCTAAAAATGGGTAATGGGAGGTTGAGCTGGGTAGAGTGGGGGGGATGGGGAAGGGGT
>NC_051409.1:4192113-4192191 GCF_015228065.2 Penaeus monodon | reverse complement strand
GCGCTAAAGAAAGACGACCCACATTTACCTTTTTAATGAAAAGACAAAATGAAAATGTCTGGAGGGGCAGGTGATAAA
>NC_051409.1:4191368-4191535 GCF_015228065.2 Penaeus monodon | reverse complement strand
TACATGTTCACTGTGATGGTTTGGACTCCAAGCTTTGAAGACGCTAATTGTTCAAAATATTTTCCTTTTCTTCTGCTTGAACTTGATAAATTGGCTTCACCTTAACCCATTATGAGGGAAAATTTCCTCACAATTACTAATAAAGAGTTAGGCCTTGGGTGGAGGCT
>NC_051409.1:4190990-4191200 GCF_015228065.2 Penaeus monodon | reverse complement strand
GGGGGGGTTGCTGGGGTGTGGTGGTTGGGGGGGGGTTGTGTGTGGGGTGTGCGTGGGGGGTGTGTGTGTGTGTGGTGTGTGTGTGTGTGTGGTGTGTGTGTGTGTGTGTGTGTTGTGGTGGGTGGTGTGTGGGTGTGTGTGTGGGGGTTTTGTGGAGGAGGGTGGGGGGGGAGGGGGGGGTGGGGGGGGGTGGTGGGTGGGTGGAGTGTT
>NC_051409.1:4190505-4190749 GCF_015228065.2 Penaeus monodon | reverse complement strand
GCGCAACGAGCAGTCCACCTCCGTGAAGCGTAAAACCTCTTGAAGGGTTTCTGCGTCGGTGAGTATCGTAGCCGCTCTAGATTTACTTGTTGCAAACAGCTTAAAAACTGATGAATGTTTGCACACATGTCCCGCAGCTGAGCCTGAGATGGACGGCGCGGGAGGAGCGGCAGAGACCTCGGACGGGGGCGCGCAGCGGCAGGCGATAAAGCCGGCCTTTCCTTTTCGTTTTCAATTTATATGC
>NC_051409.1:4189763-4189880 GCF_015228065.2 Penaeus monodon | reverse complement strand
TTCGTGTGAGAGATGGTCGTCCTCTTGCCTCTTCGTCCACGTGTTCAGTGGGAATGAATTTAACGACTTAAAGAAGCAAAAAATAGTTTGGGATTGTTTCATTTTGGTTCTAAGATA
>NC_051409.1:4189148-4189676 GCF_015228065.2 Penaeus monodon | reverse complement strand
GTGTAAGCGAATATTCTCTCTTTTATCTCCTCGTTATTCGGTTTTCCTCTCGATTCCTCTTCCATCGGAGCTTCGGCCGAGCGTCCCCTCCGGAGACTTCCTCGCAACGGCCGTCGCCAAGAACAGCACTTGCGACCGAGCACGATTCGCGTTTGAAGAGCAAGTGACGGCTGTGATTGGTAGTTGCACGAGAGGGCGGGTAGGATATCGTGCTGATGATTGGGTAGGGAAGTGTGAAGTGGGCGTTCCTATCTGACGAACCGTGCTACTGATTGGCAGGGGTCTGATACGTGGGCGTGGCTTGTTGTCTCACATCCCCAGCCGCGTGATTGACAGAGTATCGGCCCAGATCTGATAAAAATCGGAAGGGATTTATCTTTTTCTTTTATTACATCAAGTAATTGGGAGGCTGGCGGGGAGGTCGGAAACACGGAGGAGGTCGCGAGATGATGCACTTAAAAAAATAACATGAAATCAGAAAAAAAAACTTGAACGAGATTCATTACTATTTTTAACTTAAGGACGAGT
>NC_051409.1:4188010-4188956 GCF_015228065.2 Penaeus monodon | reverse complement strand
CGGCGGCCGGTATTTGAAGAAGCCAACAAAAAAGACGAAATGAAAAAAAGATTACAGCTAAAAACCGAACCTAATGATTTCGGCAGCTCAAGCGGACCACCGGAGGACGACGGTTCGGACGAGTTGAACCACCCTGGCTGAAAGGCGATCCGGATCTCTCAAAGAACCCCGATGTGTAATGAACTTAGAGTAGGGTTCAACCTTGCGCCGCCTTAGGGTTCAACCTTGCGCCACTTTAGGGTTCAACCTTGCGCCACCTGAGGGTTCAACTTTGAGCCACCTGAGGGTTCAACCAGGCGCCACCTTAGGGTTCAACCAGGCGCCACCTGAGGGTTCAATCAGGCGCCACTTTAGGGTTCAACCAGGCGCCACTTTAGGGTTCTACCAGGCGCCACTTTAGGGTTCAACAGGCGCCACTTTAGGGTTCTACCAGGTGCCACTTTAGGGTTCTACCAGGCGCTACTTTAGGGTTCTACCAGGCGCCACTTTAGGGTTCTACCAGGCGCCACTTTAGGGTTCAACCAGGCGCCACCTAGGGAGTTGAACCTCGTCGATGGTTCATCATACCTGATCAAATGTTCAGCAAGCGGCTCAGAGACCTGAACCTAAACAGGGGTTCATCATCAGCCACCTAGAGACTTGAACCTAATTGAGAGTTCGTCATACGCCACCTACATAGTTCAATATGTAATGAACATAGTCTAGGGTTCATCATACGCCACCTAGGGACCTAACCGAGGGTTCAACATACGCCAGTCTGATCAAATGTTCATCACACGCCACCTAGAGACTTGAACCTCATCAAGGGTTCACCGTGCGCCGCCTACAAAGTTCAATGCATAATGAACATGACGTTAGGTTCATCATACGCCACGCATAGAATTTGAACCTATTCGAGGGTTCAGCATAAGCCATCAGCATTTTTCATCGTTCAGTATATAATGAG
>NC_051409.1:4187644-4187758 GCF_015228065.2 Penaeus monodon | reverse complement strand
GAATCATCCTGAACACTCATAATGACGTAATAATATATTCAGGATTAACATTCCTCGGCTTTGCTCCCCATTCACGGAACCTGCCGAGAAAGAGGCCACCAGAAAGGGGGGTCG
>NC_051409.1:4186714-4186790 GCF_015228065.2 Penaeus monodon | reverse complement strand
CACTGTGGCTATATGGGTATGAGGTTGAAAGTATGTCGCCGCTGGTATTGTAATCAGATGAACATAAAGGTATGCA
>NC_051409.1:4186082-4186207 GCF_015228065.2 Penaeus monodon | reverse complement strand
TAACCGCACACGCACACAAAAAGGTGACCTCTTAACCGCTTGGATCATAATGATAACAAACACATAATAATGATTTCTGGAAAACTCCTTCCCAGACTCTGGTTTTGCCCGGGGGCTTTCACACG
>NC_051409.1:4185541-4185653 GCF_015228065.2 Penaeus monodon | reverse complement strand
AGCCGGACAGCCCGAATAAGAGAGACAAAGAGAGAGTTTTTGCATATATGTAAATGTGCTTCCTTGAGTACCTATGTGCAAGCGAGAGATATTTCATCTTCTCATTACATTG
>NC_051409.1:4185107-4185215 GCF_015228065.2 Penaeus monodon | reverse complement strand
GACTCTAACTAAAACATGAAGTTAATTCCATGCCATCAGCGTCACACAATAATTTCGCTTCTCTCTTGGTCGCTTCACGAGATCCGTCGGGGAGGCTGTGATTTCTCG
>NC_051409.1:4184655-4184959 GCF_015228065.2 Penaeus monodon | reverse complement strand
CTCCATCCACCTCCCACCCTTTCTCTCTTTCCAAACCTTTTGGACATTTTTTCCAATATATTTCGTCCTTAGAAACAACGAGGTATGTAATGCGTATTGAGCGATAAACTAAGAAAATTACGCTTTGTCTTGGTGACGTGTTTCTTATTGTTTCGATCGCGGGGTTTGTCTCCTTAGGTCTATAAAAGAGAGATACTTACGGCATCATTGAAGGAGGGGGGGAGGGGGAGAAGGGAAAGGGGGGTGAGGGAGGGCGGAGAGGGTAATTAGGCAAAACGGTAAAAAGAATTAGAATGATTACCCA
>NC_051409.1:4184095-4184524 GCF_015228065.2 Penaeus monodon | reverse complement strand
AGAACCGACACGAAGCGAAGTTTTAGGGAGAAAGATATACCTTGACCCAGCGACCTCTCTCCGTCATCTTAGAACAAATTTCCCGCGCAATTACGGCCGTTTTCTTTCCGCAAATTGTATGAAGAAAACGGAGAACGGAGATTTTTTTTTTTTCTTCCAGAGATGCCACTCTCTTGGGTGAAGGATGGGAGGGGGGAGGGGTGATAAAGAGGGGGGAAAGGGGAGGGGTAAGGGAGGGGGGAATTGAGAAAGGGGGGAAGGGGAGGGGGAATTGATAAAGGGGAGGGGTAGGGGGGAGGGGAGAAGGGGAGGAGGGAATTGATAAAGGAGGGGGGAAAGGAGAGAATTCGATAAAAAGGGGAAGAGGAGGGAGAAGATATGAACAATGGGTGTCTGCAAATCTGAACAGGAGGAAGAGAGAGCGTGTGT
>NC_051409.1:4183362-4183661 GCF_015228065.2 Penaeus monodon | reverse complement strand
GTTCCGCATCGGCATTAGCGAAACCCGATCATCCGCCTCTGTTTGTTCACCGTTCAACCGAAGGGCGAGGCAACGATCAGCGAATTAGAGCGAAGTGAACGGCCATATCAAGGGAACAAATTGGGAATTTCGAGAGACGAAGATGATAGGTGAGGGGGGGGGGGGGAGTCTGGGCGGGAAATTCGGTTCGTGAAAAAGGTGCTTGTAACCCAAGGCCGATAAAGAAGAGAATTAAGGAGAAAATAGAGATTGTGGCTTGGTAAGTAGATGGATAGATTATTATACGAAATGTTAAGAAC
>NC_051409.1:4183044-4183214 GCF_015228065.2 Penaeus monodon | reverse complement strand
GGGCACAAGCAAGGCGGATGAGCCAGGAGAGAGCGAGAGCATCGAGATGAAACAGCGAGAGCGAGCGGCTCCTCCTCCTCCTCCGTGTGAAATTTGTCGTGAGGTCAAAGTGGCAACAGCAATTTACCCCAAAGTTCCCAGAGCGGAGTTTGCCCCTGGGCGGGTGTCGC
>NC_051409.1:4182695-4182860 GCF_015228065.2 Penaeus monodon | reverse complement strand
CAGTACTCTTATTACTTCCTCCCTATCCACCTTTTCTCCATTTCCTCTGTTCGTAACTCTCCTGTTCCCCTATTTTCTTCTCTTCCTCCCTCTCCCCTCTCCGCAGATCACCTCCCACTCACCCCGAGGCAAGAGCTTGGGAACAGAGCATCCATGCGACCCACG
>NC_051409.1:4182284-4182358 GCF_015228065.2 Penaeus monodon | reverse complement strand
TTGTTGATAATAAAATCAGCAGGTTTTATGTATCCGGGAGTGGCTTAGAGAAACAACCGTTTGGCATCTTTCTC
>NC_051409.1:4181664-4182253 GCF_015228065.2 Penaeus monodon | reverse complement strand
CTTGCATTCTGCTTAGCGGTGTTGTGGTGTGTGTGTTAAAGTGGGGGGGGGGGGGAGAAGAGATCGAGGGGGGGGGATTAAACTCTGCATACTGATGAGAAAGGAATTGGATGTAGGGGGTGGGTGGGGGTTGAGGTGGGGGGAGGGGGAAGCTGGAAGTGTGGGAGGGGGGGGGAATAGGGTGGGGGAGAGAGGGGGAGGTTGGAAGAGTGGAAGGGTGGGGGGGAATGAGGGGGGGGGAGAGAAAGAGGCTGGAAGTGAGGGAAGATGGAAATAGGGGTGGGGAGGAGGGGGAAGAGAAAGGAAAGAGGGAAAGGAGGGAGGGGGAAGGGATGGGAGGGAGGGGAGGGGAGGGGAAGGAATGGAAGGGAGGGGAGAGGGAAAGGAGGGAGGGGAGGGAGGGGGAAGGGAGGGGGCGGATGTTAGTTGGGGAGATGAAGGGAAGGGGAGGTATAATTTATATAAACTTTTTTTTAGAGACACTTGCTTTAAATGTTTGATTTAAACGCTCTTAATAAGAGGGAAACGGGATGGAAAGAAACCGTGATTCACATGCACGTAAAAAGAGGCGAATTTAAAGGAAATAAGG
>NC_051409.1:4181233-4181344 GCF_015228065.2 Penaeus monodon | reverse complement strand
AATACAAAACAAATAACCAGAAAGATATGAAACCAAGAAGTAGAACTAACAAACCAACCAACAAATGACTCCCTCCCCCCCAAAAAAAAGGAAAAATCACGAAAAACATTT
>NC_051409.1:4180820-4180991 GCF_015228065.2 Penaeus monodon | reverse complement strand
AGCCACGAAGGAAGCTGCGTCGGCGCTGAATCGCAGACGAGTTAGAATCAAGCGTCGACGGCGATCAAAGTCCCCCTAATGCGAAACCAGATGATTCGAAACACCGAACAAATCTGTTTCGAATCCCAAGGTAAACAGATACACATGTTGGACTGATTATCGGGTTGCTAT
>NC_051409.1:4180327-4180420 GCF_015228065.2 Penaeus monodon | reverse complement strand
AGTCGTTCCATCACCTGGTCACGTTTGTTCGCACATTCTCGCTCGTTCCAGATAGCAGCCTCACGACACCTTGCTTACAGGTCTATCTACGGA
>NC_051409.1:4179878-4179965 GCF_015228065.2 Penaeus monodon | reverse complement strand
ATTCACACGAACGCCGAATAAATCTCTCGGGCGTAATCCTAGCTCGTTCACAGGGGCCCATGTAACTGTCTCGCTCCTCGTCCAGCT
>NC_051409.1:4179724-4179796 GCF_015228065.2 Penaeus monodon | reverse complement strand
AAATATCCCCTCTTGTAAACCCCTCCCCTGCACATCTTACCCCTTTGCCTCGATCTCTCCCTTGTAAAGCCT
>NC_051409.1:4179204-4179305 GCF_015228065.2 Penaeus monodon | reverse complement strand
GTTGCTTTGAACTGTTTTCTTGATTTTATCATCCATTAATTTCCTTAAATATATTTTGTCAAAATGTGCCTTAAATTCGAGAATATCCGTATTTTTTTCTC
>NC_051409.1:4178957-4179073 GCF_015228065.2 Penaeus monodon | reverse complement strand
GAGAACAGAGAGCCGCCATGGAGAGAGAGATTCAAGAGCGCTGGAAGGCCGCTGCCAATGGACGCCGTCGCTCTATAGTGTATTTAGTGGCTCAGGACGTGACCGGAGTGCTGACG
>NC_051409.1:4178057-4178174 GCF_015228065.2 Penaeus monodon | reverse complement strand
GTTTACCGTAGCAGCACTGGAACCGAACAAAACTCATCACTTACATATGTGCTGCTTTAACGTCCCGGAGTCGTTTTGTGAGCGGCGAAGGGACATCTGTTGCCGTTATCTCTTATC
>NC_051409.1:4177401-4177727 GCF_015228065.2 Penaeus monodon | reverse complement strand
CTAAAGAGGCAGAGGCAGAACAAACAAAAGAGGAAGAAGCGGCAGACCCCGGGGAAGACACCTGACAACCAGGCACTAAATAACGACCAAAAAAACCAGAGAGGAGGGGAGAGAGAGACCCTACCTCCTCCCTTACGCAAATCCCGCCCGTTATTCACATCTCCCCCCCCCCCCCCGGTCCACGCCCGCCATCATTTACCTCCGGGCCCAGCATGTCGGCGAGGGCGGCGGTGATGGAGGTGATCCGGGAACCTGCAGTTAACAGGAAGCTGTCATGGGCTCGGTAAACAGCAAGTTCATAAAAGCAGCCGTCATGAATCGCCCAG
>NC_051409.1:4177186-4177253 GCF_015228065.2 Penaeus monodon | reverse complement strand
GCTTCATAAATTGATAATCAGAAATTAATTCACCTTCGTTTCACGGCCCCTAAGCCCCTAGAGATAC
>NC_051409.1:4176981-4177074 GCF_015228065.2 Penaeus monodon | reverse complement strand
TCAGGAAAGCAACTTCTTGATCGTAAATAACAAGTTCCCCTCCACCACCATCCACACCGTCCCTTGTCCCCTATCCCCTTCCTAACGCACTAA
>NC_051409.1:4176627-4176710 GCF_015228065.2 Penaeus monodon | reverse complement strand
CTGCCTAAATCAACTATTATTTTTTTCTTTTCATTAAAAAAAATACATATAATTTTACTGTCTCCAGAATACATGAATAATGA
>NC_051409.1:4175713-4176303 GCF_015228065.2 Penaeus monodon | reverse complement strand
ACATCCCCGTTGCAAGGGTTATCATTGCAGAGTTCGTTTAAGTAATGACAGAGATCCAGCGCTAAGTTACGGGCCGTTGAGGAGGGAGGGGGGAGGGGAGAGGGGGAGAGGGGGAGAAGGAGATGAGGGGAGAAGGGTAGGAGGGGAGAGGGAGAGGGGAAGAAGATGGGGAAGAGGGAGAAGGGGAGAAGGAGAGAGAAGAGGGAGGGGTACACAAAGGGAGAGGAGGGGAGAGGGAGGTGGGGAGAGAAAGAAGGGGAGGAAAGGGGGTAGGGAGAGGGATGGGTACAGAGGAGGGGAGAGGGGGGAGGGGAGAGGGGGAAGGCTATACGTCACGTCCATGCCAGTAGTAGAGTAGGTAGCAACGATGGAAGGGGGGGGGAGGGGAAGGGGAGGGAGGGGAGGGGAGTGGAGCGGGGAGATGGAAAGAGAGAAAGCAGAGGAGAGGGAGAGGGGAGGGATGGAGAGGAGAGGGGGGAAGGAGAAGGGGGAGGGGGGGAGGGGGGAGAAAAGAAAGGAGGAGGATAGAGAAGGGAAGCGAGGAGAGTAAGGAAGAGAGAGATATGAGGAGGAAGCAGACAAGGGAAGAG
>NC_051409.1:4175177-4175291 GCF_015228065.2 Penaeus monodon | reverse complement strand
GTACACCCCGGCTTGAAATCTTGTTTTTCTCTCTTCAAAGTTCAAAGATGTCGTTTCTCTCTCTTTAACCTTCTGTTTTAAGATGCTCTTTCGGGTTGACGGGTTAATTTGCCT
>NC_051409.1:4175058-4175126 GCF_015228065.2 Penaeus monodon | reverse complement strand
ATTTCTAGTCGTTTTCCTTTCTGTTACTCTTTTTCTCTCTAATTCTTTTTTTCCTCTCTTAACCTCAG
>NC_051409.1:4174804-4174934 GCF_015228065.2 Penaeus monodon | reverse complement strand
CGCATTTATCTCCGCAAAATACGCGCTGATTCTCAACCCTCTCTCTCTCTGACGTCGATTTTTTTTGCTTTTGAGTCTCGAATTTCCCTTTCGGCTGTTGACGCGCGGGGAGCCTCGGCATCCAGTTGGC
>NC_051409.1:4174144-4174217 GCF_015228065.2 Penaeus monodon | reverse complement strand
TGTAGCTGCCATCACTATGGGCGTATTTATGTAGGAGAAAAGCGAGGAGGAGGAACATTAATGATAACATGGA
>NC_051409.1:4173444-4173537 GCF_015228065.2 Penaeus monodon | reverse complement strand
GAAAACGTCTTGAGGCGAGGTGTGCCGATACCGATTTCTCCGCTTCCGCCAAACCAGGAAGAGAAACGTGACTGAGTTCCCGGCGTTTTCCTT
>NC_051409.1:4171675-4172749 GCF_015228065.2 Penaeus monodon | reverse complement strand
GCCCATTTCGCTGTTCAATGAAACCGTGATAATAATAGTAGAATAACGATAATGAAAAAAATTATGTAGTGACTCCATTGCTCATGCTATCATCAATTATCAATTATCATTCTTCCCATTTTTATTAACTTTTCTACAATTCCCTGCCTTTTATCACCATTTCTCTACTACTTCCTCCTTCTCTCTATTTTCTTTTTCTCAAAGATTTCACTACCATTTACTCTCATTTCTCCAGTTCCTCTTTTACTTTCACGTCTGAGATTTTCCTTCATCTCTCTTCTCTTTCCCTCTTTCATTCTTCCTTTTCTCTTCTCTTCCCCGTTTCGTAACTCCCACTATCATCTTTTTCTCCTTCTCTCCTCCTCCTCTTTCCTTCCCTGTGACTCTCTCCTCCTCTCTCCTCCTCTTCCAATTCTGCCTTTTCCCTTTCCCTCTCTCCTTCACACCCATTTTCCCTTCCCCGCCCATCCTCTCCCTTTCTCCGTTTCTTCCCCCATTCGCTCCCCCTTCCTTCCCCCTCCTCCTCTACTTCCTCCCCTTCTTCTCTCCTCCTTTCCCATTCCTACGCCTTCCACCCACCACTCGTTCTTCTCCCTCTCTCCTCCTCCTTCACTTCTTCTCATTTTCCCCTTTTTCTCCCCACCCTTCCCCCTCACCCCATTCCCCCCCACCCTTACCCCTTCCCCTCTTTCTCCTTCCTGCTTCCCCCTTCCCCTCCTTCCTTCTATCCCACCTTCGTTCCTCCCCCATCCTTCCCCTCACCCCCTTCCCCCCTTCCTCCCCAACCCTTCCCCCTCACCCCGTTCCTCCCCTTTCCTTCACTCCCCCCACCCTTCCCCCTCACTCCCTTCCTCCCCAACCTTCCCCCTCCCCCCCGTTCTTCCCCTTTCATTCTCTCCCCCCACCCTTCCCCTCGCCCCCTTCCCCTCTTCCCCCCGCCCCTCCTTGGCGACCTGCGTTTCTCTTCTCATCGCGTCCACGTCGGTCGAGCGTCTCCCATGGCCTCCGCGATACCTATCTTCGGCCGGCGATCATTAGGGCAGCTCCTGCGTTCCCACAGCATCACTGGGGCAC
>NC_051409.1:4171140-4171409 GCF_015228065.2 Penaeus monodon | reverse complement strand
CTCGCCGAGGGTTCCCACCGCCGTCGCCACCGAGAACGAGATCACAAACAAAACGCTCTCCGGATTTCATTACGTCATCCACTAACGACGTCATAATATGCTTCGGTCGTGACGTAGCGTTTGTGACTCGCTATCACACTTGATTGTATCACAGCTGATTTTCAGTTTTTTTTTTTTTTATGTACCTACATATTTACGAATTCCCCCCCCACCCCCACCCCCTCCTTTTTTTTCGTTTCTCTGTTTACCATTTATTTTTAATTATTAGG
>NC_051409.1:4170421-4170878 GCF_015228065.2 Penaeus monodon | reverse complement strand
CAAGGGAGACAGAGAAACGAAAATTGAAAGAACAAGACGAAAGAGCAAAGAAACACAACCACAAACAAACAAACTAAAAAAAAAAACTAACGTACTTACAAACACGGACGCCAAGAGGGACGGGTGGGGGGGGGGAGGAGGGGGAACTCCTTAAAAAAAAAAAAAAATCCCCCCCTTTACTCCACATTACTCCACACAGCTCCACATTAATCCAATTAACTCCACAGTAACTGACCTGGAAAGAGACGAGAGAAATCATTAGTTTCTGTGACTAAAGAAAATGACATAATATTCACAGGTAAGTGTCACTGACATGGGAATTAAAGGGACAGGATGAAGGTAAATAGACAGACAGGGCGACAGAAATATGTGGAAAGGAAGATAGATATAGAGAGAACAGAAAGACAGAAAACAGAAAGAGAGAAACGGGTGGAGAGGGAGACAGATACAGAAAGAA
>NC_051409.1:4169975-4170156 GCF_015228065.2 Penaeus monodon | reverse complement strand
CGTGAGACGAAAATTTTTCTTGGACGATCCATTACCTTGGGCAAATGAACAGTTGCCAAATTCGGCATTTTGTTCATTCATTTCGTAAGGAGCCTTTGTTATCAAACTTTCTAATTCCTGCGGATGTAGGGCGAAGGGAGAAGGAAGAATGGCAGTAATGGGGACAAGATGAGCGATGAGG
>NC_051409.1:4169166-4169324 GCF_015228065.2 Penaeus monodon | reverse complement strand
ACTTGCCAAGAGGGAAAGACAAAGGGAGTTAAGTGATCGCCAGAGAAAATCCCAATCTGAAGGCGCAGGAGAGTTCACAGAGCCTACTGAAACCGCCCTATTTTCGACTTTAATGGGCGTCGGCGAGGCAGGGACTTGCCACGCGCCCGCGGGGTTAA
>NC_051409.1:4168860-4169128 GCF_015228065.2 Penaeus monodon | reverse complement strand
GAAAGGGGGAGTGGGGAGAGAGAGGGTAGGAATGGGGAGAAGGAAGAGAGGGTGGAAAGGAGAGGAGGAGAATGAGGAGGAGAGAGGAGAATGAGGAGGAGAGAGGAGAATGAGGAGGAGAGAGGAGAGGGAAGGAAGAGAGAAGGAGGAACGGAGAAGGAGAGAGAGGGTAGGGACGGGTAGATGGAGGAGGAGGGGAGGGAGAGGAGAGGGAGGAAGAGAAGGAGGAGGAGAGAAAGGAGGAGGGAAGTGGCAAAAGGCTTAGATG
>NC_051409.1:4166809-4167825 GCF_015228065.2 Penaeus monodon | reverse complement strand
CAACAAGTAAATAAAACAGATTGAAGAAATGGACATACTCCAGCCTCGCTCTCGGCCATCTCGGAAAAAAAAGCCTATTATGTTTTCGAGGTTCCATAAATAATGCTTTCTGATGCACCACCTCCTTGTCGCTCCCTTAATTTAGGCGTAAAAGATAAATATAATGGCGCGCGGCACTAAATCAAATATTCCCGAGGAATAATGAGACACTGGCAACTCCTCCCTTCACCCCTTCATTGGTGGGGGAAGGGGGTGGTGGGGAGGGGGTAATGGTGGAGGGAGGGGATAGGGGGTAGGTGGGGGAGAGGGTAGTGATGGGGGAAGGGGGTGGTGGGGATGGGGTAAATGGTGGAGGGAGGGGATAGGGGGTAGGTGGGGGAGAGGGTAGTGATGGGGGAAGGGGGTGGTGGGGAGGGGGGTAATGGTGGAGGGAGGGGATAGGGGGTAGGTGGGGGAGAAGGGTAGTGATGGGGGAAGGGGGTGGTGGGGAGGGGGTAATGGTGGAGGGAGGGGATAGGGGGTAGGTGGGGGAGTGGGTAGTGATGGGGGAAGGGGGTGGTGGGGAGGGGGTAATGGTGGAGGGAGGGGATAGGGGGTAGGTGGGGGAGAGGGTAGTGATGGGGGAAGGGGGTGGTGGGGAGGGGGTAAATGGTGGAGGGAGGGGATAGGGGGTAGGTGGGGGAGAGGGTAGTGATGGGGGAAGGGGGTGGTGGGGAGGGGGTAAATGGTGGAGGGAGGGGATAGGGGGTAGGTGGGGGAGAGGGTAGTGATGGGGGTGGGTGGGAGATGGGGAAGGAGAGGTGGTGGGGGAGGGGGCAATGATGGAAGAAGGGGAAGGAAGGTGGGGAAGAGGGAAGAGTTGGAGAAAGGGGGGTTGATGATGGAGAGAAGAGAGATGAGGATAGGCGGGGGAGAGAAGGAGTGGGGGAAAAGAGGGGATGGTGGGGGGGGGGAGAGGAGGTAGGGGGAAGAGATTGGAGGAAGATGATCATCAATCTATCAAAAAAAAAATCTGA
>NC_051409.1:4166447-4166758 GCF_015228065.2 Penaeus monodon | reverse complement strand
GTGTGTGACTGAAAGACCTTCTTTCATCAAGCAACAATCCCAACCACAACGCACATCCAAGCTAATCCTAAAAAAAAAAAAAAAATCGACTTATAAATTTAATTCTCCTCAAAATCAAGTTCATTTCAAAAACATTAAAAACGTACGTATTTGATTTGATTTTGATGCGAATTTCTCGCTGTCGCATCGAACTCAAGGACCTTCTCGCCCCCCCCCTCACCCCCCTGCCCTGAGAGCCCTTAGGAAAAGCCCTTAAACACCCTGACGCGCCCTCAGGGTCCTCTCGCCCTTCGCCGCCTCCGTGCGCCCGA
>NC_051409.1:4166018-4166098 GCF_015228065.2 Penaeus monodon | reverse complement strand
TACTCCAGAACAAACTCATTTTGTGTCGCGTCCTAAAAACGGGAAGTGAAAATCTATCTTTTGTACTTTGCGTGAAAGAC
>NC_051409.1:4164865-4164989 GCF_015228065.2 Penaeus monodon | reverse complement strand
TTCTGCAGCTGATGCCCGCCGCGCCGATTGAATTCCCACGTGGGCATGAGGCAGAGGGATAACAACCTTCCTTTTAAAAAGATTCCCGTAACCCTTTTCCCCAAAAGAAGCTGCTGGCCCGGCG
>NC_051409.1:4164379-4164577 GCF_015228065.2 Penaeus monodon | reverse complement strand
TCGGGAAGAGGCGATAGAATGGCATTTGTTTACCGAGGACAGGGTGTTTTCTCCCCGTAACTGGAACGACGGGCACCGAGGCTCGTGTTTTGATATCAAATAATGAACAGCATTCGACTCGGCATCATCAGCGAGGTGGACGAGTTGCCGGTTCGCCAATATCGGCCCCGTAACGAAATCGGAGGGAGAGGGGGAGGG
>NC_051409.1:4164118-4164192 GCF_015228065.2 Penaeus monodon | reverse complement strand
GATTGAAGACGAAATTGCATCACGACAAATAATTACCGTCGGGTTCCGCGGATCCGAAGACGCCAGCGGATAAT
>NC_051409.1:4163875-4164093 GCF_015228065.2 Penaeus monodon | reverse complement strand
AAAAAGGGGCAAGTCGACGGCAAAAACGTCGATGGCGGGAGACGCGAAACGTGAAAGGCGGGCGTGCCCATCGAGACGGCAACACCGCCCCTCCCCCCCATTATGGATGCTGCGTCTGGGACTGTTCGTCTCTCGGCGCGTCTCGAACACCTCGTTCTTGGCTTCGACTTCGGGCATCGTCTTACAACTGTCCTCTGTCGACTCATTAGGCAGAGCGC
>NC_051409.1:4163722-4163816 GCF_015228065.2 Penaeus monodon | reverse complement strand
AAGAAGATCGCACAGGAATAATGAGTAAATGATTCTGGCGCGCGGAGAGAACTAAAACACACGCGGGGTCTCTCGATAGCCTCTTGTACACATC
>NC_051409.1:4161759-4161926 GCF_015228065.2 Penaeus monodon | reverse complement strand
ACCTGGGAAAGGCCGGCGCATTCTGGCATCTCGAGAGCAAGGCTTTGATAACTAATAATTGCCAGAAAGTTTCTCTTTGTTGAGGCAGGAGTAGCAAGCACAGATCACGCTCCCATTGTGGGGGGAGCTGGAGGGACCCGTGGGGGAGCCGCATCCACTCGCGACCG
>NC_051409.1:4161414-4161711 GCF_015228065.2 Penaeus monodon | reverse complement strand
TTTTTTGCCTAGTCTCTCCCCTTCTGTGCTGCGCTTCGGCTCTGCTTGTCTGTTTCGTCGATCCGCGCCCCGGCGCGGCCCCTCCCTTCTCGTCTCTGCTCTTTTCTTTTTTGGGCTGCGCCGCTGTTTTTCTTTCTGCATGCCGCTACCTTGCCCGTGCTTCCCTTGAAATCGCCAGGGGTCGAGACGCGTTCGCCTGTGTTACCCTCGGTTTTTTGTTCTCGCACCATCCTGACTTTTATCTTTCCCGTTCGAATTCCGGTTCTCATCTTGCGTCAATCTGTTTCTTACGATCGT
>NC_051409.1:4160085-4160372 GCF_015228065.2 Penaeus monodon | reverse complement strand
TCAGCTGCATCCAATTTCCTTGTGAGTGAAAGATCTTATTATCACCATTAGCCAGTAAATTGAATTCTTGAGGGGGAAAAGAGAGGGAAAAAGGAGGGAAAACAGAAGTGAAAACGAAAAAGAGTAGGAATAGATAAGTAGGAGAGAGAGTAGAAGTGAGAAGAGTAAGATATAGAGTAGATGTATATATAGAAAGACGAGGAGATAGAGAGAGGGATGAGACGTCGCCTATAGCTAGATATGAGCTCGATATAATAGAGAGTAGCTAGCTATAGAGAGAGCGCCTA
>NC_051409.1:4159335-4159640 GCF_015228065.2 Penaeus monodon | reverse complement strand
GTCCATTCCGTGTCTTCATTTGCTCGTATTGTGTGTGTCTGTGCGTGACAATAGTAACACTCATCTGTAATCGCCTCCTCCCCTTCCTCCTCTTTGTCATCTACTTCTTCTCTCAATTCGTTTTTTCTACTTTTTTAACGGTTTACTTTCTATCATTATTAATCTTCTCATTATCATTTTCTTCTTCTCCATCTTTTTCCTCTACGTTCTCGTCTCCTTCTTTGCACTATTTTTCTATCGTGTTATATTCAGTTTTATTCCCAACCCCTTAACCATCTCTTTCTTCCCTTCCTACAATAATAAAC
>NC_051409.1:4158156-4159229 GCF_015228065.2 Penaeus monodon | reverse complement strand
GGTGTCACTTTGAAACCATCAAGCTGTCCTTCCGCTCCCCCCCCCCCTCTGTGCTTTGTGCCATTCACCTACGGTCCCCCTTCCCCCTCCCCCTTTACCTTCTCTTAATCACCCCCCCCCCCTCTTCCTTAATCCTTGATGTCAATAACCTGCGATATGTGTCGGGAATATATGAGTCCTTTGGCCAAATGGTGTTGAGGAGAGGTCCTTTGGATGGATGGGGGTGTTGAAGGAGTCCTTTGGCCACGTGAGGGTCAAGGATATAGAGTCCTTTGTCCAGGTGAGGGTCAAGAGTAGAGAGTCCTTTGGCCAGGTGAGGCTTGAGGATGGAAAGTCCTTTGGCCAGGTGAGGCTTTAGGATAGAGAGTCCTTTGGCCAGGTGAGGGTCGAGGATGGAGAGTCCTTTGGCCGAATTCGGTGAGTCCTGAGTGAGACTTTGGCCTGATCCCTCGAAGTCTCGGAGAGTCCTCAGAGTCTCCTACAAAAACCTTCTTCGCGAGCGCCACGCCCCGCGAGCAACGACGGCCGACGGCGCTCTCCTCCAGACCGCTGAAGGATCTTGTGCAACCCGGATCTAGACGCAACCGCGGGCTCATCATAAATACGGGTCAGATGCAAGTGAATTTTACAGCCGATATACGTGGATGTCCCACTTATCTTTCGCGCCTTCATTCTCACCGACCTCTCCTTTCTTCTTCCTCCACTCCTCCTCTCCCCCTCTCCCTTCTCCCTCCTCCCTCCAATTCCCCTCCCTTCCTCCCACCTCCTTCCCCTCCTCTCTCCTCCCGCCCGTCATCTCCTCCCCTCCTCCCAACTTCCTTCCCCTCATCCTCTCTCTCCTCCCCCTCCCCTCCTCGCCTCTTCCTTCCCCTCACCCTCTCTCTCCTCCCCCTCCCCTCCTCCCCTCATCCTTCCCCTCCCTCCTCATCCTCCACACCGTGCATGTTGTGAACAGACGTCCCTAAAATGATGCTCATTGTTCGAAGCGTCTTGTTAGAACAATGTAAGACGCCGGGCACATATGCAAATGCCTCGGCCATACAAAGTCGGGGTAATGTTGTCCTTCCTTCGAG
>NC_051409.1:4157509-4157783 GCF_015228065.2 Penaeus monodon | reverse complement strand
GAAAAAAAACTTACAGGAGAAGGAAGAGGGAAAGTGAGGAGAAAAAAATAGGAAAAAAGGAAGATAGCATGGAAAGAGAAAGGAAGAAAGCGAAGGAGAAGAAGGAGAAGGGAAGAAGACCAGGAAAAGAAAGAGAAGAGAAAGGAAAAAGAGGAGAACAAGAGAGGAGAGGAGAACGGAAAGAGAGTGAAAGAAATCGAAGGCAGTGAAAGGGAAAGGGAAGTCAACACAACCCCAGAATCACCCAAGGATTAATCGTTTCTCCTGACGATGA
>NC_051409.1:4157413-4157478 GCF_015228065.2 Penaeus monodon | reverse complement strand
AGAAAAATAATAACAACACTGCGATTTCCCCTCAAATGGTCTTTCTTCAGGTCGTCCTCCTGCCT
>NC_051409.1:4157286-4157366 GCF_015228065.2 Penaeus monodon | reverse complement strand
TAAATATAAATCACCAGCGTCCACCACATGCGATTTCGGAATCCTTTGCCACTTATAAATATATCCAAGAAGGAAGAAGA
>NC_051409.1:4156657-4157206 GCF_015228065.2 Penaeus monodon | reverse complement strand
AAAGAAGGGGGGCAAGGGGGAAGGGAAGAAGAGGAAAGGGGGAAAGGGAAAAAAGTAGGAAGAAAAGGGGAGAAGGGGGGGGAGGAAAAGAGAGGAAAAATAAAGGGAGGGAAAGTAAGAAAGGAGAGGAAAAGAGAGGAGGAAGGGGAGGAAAAGAGAGGAGAAAGGGGAGGAAAAGAGAGGAGAAAGGGGAGGAAAAGAAGAGAGAAAAGGTGAAAAAAAAGGAAAATCAACCAGATAACGACCACGAGGCGTAATTTATGCTCGGAGATCGTCTGTCCTCCTTGACATTTCGAGGAGGACGTCTTAGGAGGAGGACCACGAGACGCTCCTCCTCGAAGACTCACTCTCGAGGAGAAGGGATCTAATTAGGATTCACCTCCCCCCCCCCACCCCCCCGGCGGGTTTCTCTCACGATTCCACTCATCTTCGTGGTCGTTTCGCCTTAACGACCCGCTTCGATTAAGTCGTTCGCTCGCTCTTTCCACCGGCGTTATTGGCACTATCGTCACTGTCATCATCTTGGTCATCACTGTTATCGGTATGGCT
>NC_051409.1:4156062-4156167 GCF_015228065.2 Penaeus monodon | reverse complement strand
CAGCCCACACGGCCTACAGGTGCCTCCTTCAGAATCAGCTGTTCATCGGAGCTCGTAAAACTAACCATAAAATTACTTTGATTTCACTCACCGTTCGAGAGGATG
>NC_051409.1:4155718-4155819 GCF_015228065.2 Penaeus monodon | reverse complement strand
ATTGGACGATTGTGATTTATGGCTCATTTTCCCGTGCTAAGCATTACAAAGAGCGACCCTAGAGGCAGTAAGGAGGTGGGCGGGACTACACGCCAGGGTTG
>NC_051409.1:4154997-4155110 GCF_015228065.2 Penaeus monodon | reverse complement strand
GATACAAATAAAATATTAGCAGAAATCATCATGCACGGAGAAACCCAAATTGCCATAAGGCGTTTTGAAGAAATCTTGTTTCGGTTCTTCCTTAAGTGTTGAGGCGAATATCG
>NC_051409.1:4154450-4154974 GCF_015228065.2 Penaeus monodon | reverse complement strand
GCCTCACACTTCCATGGCGGAGCTGACTGTCTCTCTCTTCTCCCTTCTCCCTCGCTCTCCTTTCAATTGCTCCCTTTCGCGTTGGTTTTATCTCCCTTCTCCCTTTCCTCCCTCGCTCTGTCTTAAATTGCTCTCCTTTCGCATTTATTCTCTCCCTCTCTCCCTTCTCCCTCGCTCTCTCTTAATTCCCTCTCTCTTCTCCCTCGCTCTCTCTCTTCATCTCTCTTATATTGCTCCCTTTCGCATTTATTCTCTCCTTCTCTCCCTTCTCCCTTCATCTCCCTTAAACTGCTTCCTTTCGCAGGAGTCAAACATTATCTATCGCTGGCAAGAGTCAAACACTATCTATCGAGACGAGAAGCGCAAGACATGAGGTAGACCTCATGGGCCGTGAACTCCCCCCCTCCCATCCCCCCCTCCCCCGAGATACCCCCGGGGCGCGGAGGGCAAGAGGTACAGTGCCCAGGGGTATGGAGTGAGGGCCAAAGGGGGGCGGGGGGGAGTTGTGACTTGTGTGTATGCGC
>NC_051409.1:4153697-4153785 GCF_015228065.2 Penaeus monodon | reverse complement strand
CTTTTACTTGATTGGAATTTTCTAATTATTACTCGACCTTAATGGGGCGAGTGAGATAAACATTGATTGGAGGAGGTCATGTCAGCTG
>NC_051409.1:4153160-4153270 GCF_015228065.2 Penaeus monodon | reverse complement strand
CTCTAAACACACACACAAATGCAGAAAATGAAATAAAAACCAACGAGCAGAGAACAATTGAGAAATCGGTCGAGGAACAAAACGTAATGAAAGACCATGTGTACCGGTGC
>NC_051409.1:4152699-4152788 GCF_015228065.2 Penaeus monodon | reverse complement strand
CCTTGCTCAGGGTCCGCGAGCATCACACAGCGCTCGTAAAAGCCTAGCGACCGCCCCGGGCCACCTATGCCTCCAGTCTCCAGTCATGC
>NC_051409.1:4152486-4152554 GCF_015228065.2 Penaeus monodon | reverse complement strand
AGTAATGCGGCTGGAGAAAAACCATACGTACGCACACATGGATGTGCACTTTTATGTACTCATGGATG
>NC_051409.1:4152215-4152351 GCF_015228065.2 Penaeus monodon | reverse complement strand
ACCCCAAAAAAACAGAAAAAAACCCCCCCACATAAAACCACCAAAACTCACTCACACTGCAGTCACGAAGACCCATGAAGATATTTCTCCGCTTCGCTTGACCTGCTTTGCCACCTGTCTGGGGGTCTCTCACGGG
>NC_051409.1:4151579-4151718 GCF_015228065.2 Penaeus monodon | reverse complement strand
CACAGGAGCCCCCAGGTCATCCGGGCGCGGGAGCAACAGCAGGTCACAGAGCAGCCTGATTCTAGGTCAGCTGTCGGCAGATCTCACGGTGGCGGCTGGGAACATGGGTGCAAGGTCAATCTGGGGGAATAATGATAGG
>NC_051409.1:4150813-4150953 GCF_015228065.2 Penaeus monodon | reverse complement strand
TGCCCAATGGACCATGTGTCTTTCGTGTGGCTTTCCCGTGCCGCGTGAGCTAATAAGGAAGGCAACAGCAGTAATGGTCTTTTTGTCTCTCTCTCCGTTCTCTTTTTTCTCCTTGATATTTCGCTTTTAATGACTATTCG
>NC_051409.1:4150274-4150476 GCF_015228065.2 Penaeus monodon | reverse complement strand
GCCACCCGGACTTGTGGGGGCAATTGAGGCATTTCCCGGGTCAGCCTCCACCCGTGGGAACCTGCGAGAGGAACCGGGACCTCCGTTCGGATCGCCGGAAGGGAACCGAGAGGAGGATCGAGTCGCCTCCGCTCGAGTTTCTTTTTTTTCCGGTTTGATCATGTCGCGTCGCCATTTTTATTAAGAGGATTGTGCTCTCGTT
>NC_051409.1:4150078-4150175 GCF_015228065.2 Penaeus monodon | reverse complement strand
CGCCGGAAGGGATCCGAAAGGAGGATCGCGTCGCCTTCGCTCGATTTTTTTTTTTTTCCGGTTTGATCATGTCGAATCGCCATTTTTATTGTTCTTG
>NC_051409.1:4149310-4149415 GCF_015228065.2 Penaeus monodon | reverse complement strand
GACAAAGCCCCAGATTCCCCGACGGCCCCTGCAGCGTGAGGGCGTCCCGTGGGAGCGGCGGAGAGCGGCGGCCCCGGGGTTGGCTCCTGAGAAGGACCTCCCCCT
>NC_051409.1:4148427-4148588 GCF_015228065.2 Penaeus monodon | reverse complement strand
CTTGATCGATAAGAAAATACTTTATACAGATTACATCTCACCGCAAGCATTCCAAGCGCTTGCGTCTTTTGAGATGTAATCAAGAAACCGTACTCTTTTCTGACAACATTTTCGTACGAGTCACAACCGAATGTGATAAAAAGAAAAGAAAAGAAAAGAAA
>NC_051409.1:4147702-4147838 GCF_015228065.2 Penaeus monodon | reverse complement strand
TAAGGAAGATTGCACATATGTACTTAGCATGAGCGAACGAATCCGTATTCGGATTGGTGACTTTCCCGGACCAGAGGAGGCGTTAGCAGGGCAGAAAGGAGGAGAGGGAGGGAGAGAAGGTGGAGAAGGAGAATGG
>NC_051409.1:4146913-4147264 GCF_015228065.2 Penaeus monodon | reverse complement strand
ACCGAGAAAAAGAAAGAGAGAGAAAGAGAGAGAAAGAGAAAGAGAGCGAAAGAGCCAAGAATCCCCCCAAGAACCCCAGCCAAGAATCACTCTCGGCGTGGAGATAGTGATTACGAAATCCCAGCGAGACGGATCACCTCCATTAATTAAGTTGTCCGGAGCTCCCGTGGGCCGCGCCGACACCGCACGCAAAATGACCCTTCCGTACGGCTGGCGAAAGGCCCAGTTTCCCTTGTCGCGGCCGAGGGGGGACTCATGATCGGGCCAGCCATGTTATAAAACTTGTACTACGATCTGTGGGAGCTAAGCATCCGAGATGAAGGCGAGATAAAGAGCTTTTCTAAGGGGACC
>NC_051409.1:4145467-4145616 GCF_015228065.2 Penaeus monodon | reverse complement strand
CCGGATCTATAACAGACGAGTCCCTCCCTCCCCCCCCCTCAAAAAAAAAAACTTATTACAGACAGATACGTAGAGAAATCTCGAGCTGACAATTAACCTGAAGTCCTAAAAAATTCCCCGGGATAAAATACACAGCCCCCCCCCCCCCC
>NC_051409.1:4145181-4145419 GCF_015228065.2 Penaeus monodon | reverse complement strand
CCCCCCCTCTCCTACCCCCTGCCCCACCCTTTCCTCCCCTCACTCTTCCTCTTTCCCCCTCCACCCCCCTCCCTTCCCCTCCTCCCCTCCCCTTTCCCCTCCTCCCTTTTCCCCAACCCCCCCCCCTCTCTCTCCTCCTCCCCCCCTCCTCCCCAACCTCGCCCCACCCAGTCAGCACACAGGTCGGCCGATACCCACTGGGCATCGCTGGAGGTTGCGGGGTTATTGGATAAGGTGC
>NC_051409.1:4143922-4144723 GCF_015228065.2 Penaeus monodon | reverse complement strand
TTGAACAGCACCAACGCAAGAGCAGAGAGAATAAGATGATTCCTCAAAGCTTTTCCAAAACATGCGATTGTTTTCAGACCTGGAGAAGAGGAATGGGGGTGGGGGTGGGGGTGGGTTTAAGGGGGGTGGGGGTGGGTGAAGGGGGGAGGGGGTGATAGGTGGGAGGGGGGGAGGGATGGAAAGGGAGGGGAAGGGTGGGGAGTAGATAGGTGGAAGGGGAGAAGGGAGGAGGGTGGATGGAGAGTGGATGGGTGGATGGAGAAGGAGAGGATGGATGGGTGGAAGAGGAAGGAGAAGGTGGATGGGCGGAAGAGGGAGAAAGTGGATAGGTGGAAGAGGACAGAAGAATGGGGGGGAAGGGAAGGGGGAGGAAAGGATAGTGGAAAGAAAGAATGAGGGTGGAAGGGGGAGAGGGATGGCGAGTGGAAAGGTGGAAGAGGAGGAGAGGAAGGCGGGTGGAGAGAACAGAGGAATTAGGAGACAGAAAGATAAGGTAAGAGGAAGATGCAAAGGTGGACGAATAGAGGAAGAGGAAAGTAGGAAGAAGATACAAAAAAAAAATGGTGAAATCCAACTAAAAGTCTGCAATGTTGACGAACGAATCACAAAGAAAAACAAGAGGAATGTGTGCAATCTGGAGTTTCAAGTGAACAAGAATTTATGGAAATAGGAAAAGGGTAAGAAAGAAGAAACAATTTCAAGATAAAGAGAGATACAAGGGCGTTGATAAGGGTGTAAGGGAGGAAGGAGTAAAAGGAGAAAAAAAAAGTTTTTCATGGGAGGGGCAAGGGGGGAAGGGGT
>NC_051409.1:4143190-4143327 GCF_015228065.2 Penaeus monodon | reverse complement strand
CGCATGGTCGGTGCTTACATCTCCTGACTCGTGTTTTCCTTCTACAAGACTCGAGTGTTTGCAACCAAGACGTCAACCATTTGCAAGCCAATTGCAAGTGGCTTGGGGAGTCATGAAGAATAACACTGCGGGACCAG
>NC_051409.1:4142254-4142393 GCF_015228065.2 Penaeus monodon | reverse complement strand
CTAAACACAAGGAACTTACAGATAACGGCAGCGGAAGGCCAAGTAATCAACGATCTTGTCTCTTACCTGCAAAAAAAAGAGGAAAAAAAGGAAATTAATTTAAAATCGTAAATGTTCTTTGTTCAAAAAAAAGGGAAAA
>NC_051409.1:4142044-4142161 GCF_015228065.2 Penaeus monodon | reverse complement strand
GGGGAATTTTAAAAAAAAGGGGGGGGGGGAAAGGGGGAAAGGGAAAAAAGGGGGGGGGGGGAAATTAAAGGGGGGGGTTTTTGAAAAAAAGGGGGGGGGAAAAAAATTAAAAAAAAT
>NC_051409.1:4141530-4141858 GCF_015228065.2 Penaeus monodon | reverse complement strand
AAAAAAAAGGGGGGAAAAGGAAAAAAAAAGGGGGGGGGGGAAAAAAAGGAGGGGGGGGGAAAGGGAAAAAAAGGGGGGAAAGGGGAAGGAGGGGGGGGGGGAGAGGGGAAAGGGAGGGAGGAGAGGGAGGAAGGGGAATGAGAAGGGGGGGGGGAAAGGGAAGAAAAGGAGAAAAGAGGGGAAGGGGAGGGGAGGGAAGGAGAAAAGAAAGGATGGGGAAAAAAAGGGGGGAGGGGAAAAAGGAAAAGAGGGGGGAAAAAAGAGGGAAGAAGTAGAGAAAGGGGAGCCGAGAGAGAGGAGAGAGGGGGGGGCAAAAAACCCGGGGAGG
>NC_051409.1:4140966-4141431 GCF_015228065.2 Penaeus monodon | reverse complement strand
AGTAACTTGAGAAGATGAATGAGAAGTGGAGAAGGGGGTAATGGGGGAAGGGAGGGGGGGAGGGGGTAGGAGGTGGGGGGGGGTTTTTAAAGGGGGGGAAGGGGGAGGAGGGGGGGGGTGACGAGGGGAAGGGGCAAGGGGGGGGGGGGAAAGGGGGAAGAAGGGGGAGGGGGGAAGAGGGGGAGGGGGTGGGGAGGGGAAAGGGGGGGGAGGAGAAAGGTGGGGGGGAGGGGGAAGGGGGGGAAAAGGGGAAAAGGGGGGGGGAGGAGTGGGGGGGAAAGGAGCAAAAAAGGGGGGGATAGGGGGGGGGGGGAAAAAGGGTTTGAGAAAAAGGGGGGTTTGGGGATGAGGGAGTGACAGCAAGAAGCAAGGGAGAGGCTACAAAGTTTAAGAAAACACCGCCAGATGGACGAAGGAGATCCCGCCTCATAATGATATTCCCAGCGACGTGGGCGGAGTCGCCAA
>NC_051409.1:4140810-4140880 GCF_015228065.2 Penaeus monodon | reverse complement strand
TGTTTTCGTTTTTCGATGACAGTGGGACCCTCGGGTTTTTTTATTCGGTTACCCGGTATCCACGATCGAA
>NC_051409.1:4140633-4140716 GCF_015228065.2 Penaeus monodon | reverse complement strand
TTTTGGGGGTTTTCTCGCCCCCTTCTCGGTTGTTACCATTACTGATGTTCCGATTTTTTATCATTTTCCTAAACCCCCCCCTT
>NC_051409.1:4139742-4140392 GCF_015228065.2 Penaeus monodon | reverse complement strand
CAAGCAACGTAACACCCCTCCCCTCCTCTCCCCCCTCCCTTTCCTCCCCTCCTCTTCCCTTTTCCTTTCTTCCTTCACCTCTCTTCCCCTTCCCCTTCCTCACCTCCCCTCTCCTCCTCGTCCCATTCCTCCCCCCTCCCTTCCCTCCCTCCTACTCCCCTCTTCCTTCCCCCCCTCTCATACCCCTCGCTCCCCCTCCCTTCCCCCTCCCCTTCCTCCCTTACTCTTCCCCCTCTCCCCCCTCCCCTTCCTCTCCCCCCTCCCCCCTCCCCTTCCTCCCTTTCTCTCCCCCCCCCCTCCTGCAGGTGATGTGAACGCCAGCCAGCGACGCCGCCTGTCTAATTACGCCGTTTATTCGCCGTGTGACCTTTCTGGGGGCGCCGCCGCCGACCCGACTCGGCCCTAGCTTCTCGACTCGACCCGACATTCCGACTCGGCCTTGGCTTTCTGAGTCGGCCTGTCTTCCCGACTCGGCCTTGGCTTTCCGACTCCACGGCATTCCGACTCGACCCGACATTCAGACTCGACCCGACATTCCGGCTCGGCCTTGGCTTTCCGCCTCGACCCGACATTCCGACTCGGCCTTGGCTTTCTGAGTCGGCCTGTCTTCCCGACTCGGCCTTGGCTTTCTGAGTCGGCCTAGCTTTCAA
>NC_051409.1:4139371-4139659 GCF_015228065.2 Penaeus monodon | reverse complement strand
AGCCCAGCTTTCCGATTCTCCGACCTCCCGACTCGGCCCGACTTCCCAACTTCCCGACTCGGCCCGACTTTCCGACTCGGCCCGACTTCCCGACTCGGCCCGACTTTCCGACTTCCGACTCGGCCCGACTTTCCCCGACTCGGCCCGACTTTCCGACTTGGCCCGACTTTCCGACTTTCCGACTCGGCCCGACTTTCCGAAAACGAATACGATTTCCAATCCCTATATTTTTCCTTTCTTCGTTCTTTCCTCTTCTCTCCTAAATAATAAAAAAAATTATATCTATTT
>NC_051409.1:4139071-4139170 GCF_015228065.2 Penaeus monodon | reverse complement strand
AAATGTAGACGCTAAATTAACTATATTTTATGTGTAATAAATATTTTTATTTTTCTGAACGGTGTAGGATGCACGGGAAAAAAAACGAAAATGGATGTG
>NC_051409.1:4138799-4138866 GCF_015228065.2 Penaeus monodon | reverse complement strand
CCCGGTTCTCTCAAAGGGGGGCCTCCCCCCTTTTTTCTGGCGCCCCCCCGGGTTTTTTTCTCCCCCT
>NC_051409.1:4137706-4138306 GCF_015228065.2 Penaeus monodon | reverse complement strand
AAGGGGAAAGAAGTTTACAAGGAAGTGTAAAAACTTTGTTAATGTGTCGTTAAAGGGCAGGTTGGGCAAGAGCTTTAAAAACTCTCCTCGGTGTTCTCCCCCCTCCTCCCCCTCCTCCCCCTCTCCTCCCATCATCTCAGTCCCCTACCCTCATCTCCCTCCTCCACCTCCTCTCCACTCGCCTTCTCCACTTTCGAAAAGTGCTCCACTTCCTTCCCCTTCCTCCACCTCCTCCACCCACCTCCCCTTCCTCCCCCTCCTCCCCTTCCACCCCCACCTCCCCCCCCCACCCCCCTCCCCTCCTCCCCCTTCCCCCCCCCCCCTTCCCCCTTTCCCCCCCTTCCCCCCCTCCCCCACCCCCCCCTTCCCCCCCCTCCTCCCCCTTTCCCCAGGGAGAAATAAATCTTTAATTTCCCTTTTTTTCCCTTTTTCCCCCCATCCCTTCGAGCGTTAAATGGGGTAAAAGAGGAGTAAAAGTGGAGTAAAGGTGGAGTAAAAGCGGAGAATCCGAGCGCCCTTCTGCTCCTGAAGTGGATGAAAACAGCCATTAGACTGTCACCTTTTTTTTATTCCTTCCCTTGGCCATTCCGGGAGACCGAT
>NC_051409.1:4137412-4137506 GCF_015228065.2 Penaeus monodon | reverse complement strand
ATTTTCATTTCCTCTCCCCCTTTCCTCTTTCCAAAATGAGAGAATTGACCCCTTAAAAAAAATTTTTAAAAACCAACGATCAGATAAGCTCTTT
>NC_051409.1:4136519-4136744 GCF_015228065.2 Penaeus monodon | reverse complement strand
CACGATATGAAGGGATGAAGGGGAGGGAGGGATTGGGGGATGAAGGGGAGGGGAGGAGAGGGGGGGGGACGCGATCTCTCCCACCGGAAGCACTTGTAAGCATCATCATTATCTCCGAACAGGTCTTGGGCACGCCAAGAGTCCCACGCTCTGAGGCCGCCGGTGTGTGCGGTTACACGTCCCGGCATGCTCAGGTATGTGCAACCTTCTGTGCTTTGCTAGGAT
>NC_051409.1:4136086-4136246 GCF_015228065.2 Penaeus monodon | reverse complement strand
GGGAAGGAGGGTGTGTGGGGATTAGAGGGAGGAAGTAGGGGTAGAGAAGGGGTAGGGGGATTGTGAATGAGGGAAGGGGGGGACTAAGGAAGGGTGGGATAGAAGGGAAGGGAGAGGGGGGGGAGGGAGGAGCAGAGGAAGAATAGTGGAAGGTAGATTT
>NC_051409.1:4135703-4135787 GCF_015228065.2 Penaeus monodon | reverse complement strand
TAATGACAAACTCAAGAATCCGACAATAACAGATGGCACATTACCCTTGGGAGATTCACGTCGGGAATAACTTCTCAAAAACAA
>NC_051409.1:4135559-4135660 GCF_015228065.2 Penaeus monodon | reverse complement strand
GGGGGGAGGAGGGGGAAGGGGGTTGGGGGGGAGGAAGAGAAGGGGCGAGCGTTTTTCTCCAAACCCACAACATTCCCCGTCTAGCCGCGTGAATGGCCATT
>NC_051409.1:4135417-4135517 GCF_015228065.2 Penaeus monodon | reverse complement strand
GGTAGTTATGGTTCGCCACAAATGCTTGGAATAGTAATGGCATAAATAACTGGGATAATTTCCAAGGCAATAATGTTAATTGTAATTGCAAGAGTAATGG
>NC_051409.1:4135182-4135365 GCF_015228065.2 Penaeus monodon | reverse complement strand
CTGAAAACAACGGCAATAAAGCAAAATAAAAATGAAAAAATAACGAAATAATTTCTTTAAAGAAATAATTTCTTAAAAAAAAAGACAAAGAAAAGTTGCAAGTAATTGAGTCATACATCTCCTGCTACATGCAATAAAAAAAAGTCGCATGCAACATAAGTCAACTGGAAAGCACCAATGAAC
>NC_051409.1:4134067-4134222 GCF_015228065.2 Penaeus monodon | reverse complement strand
AGCGAAGCCCCTTGGGAGTTCCATGTCACATCCAGTAAGCAGAATCATTCCGGTATAAAACCACAAGCCCTGCCCCGAGGGTCCGCAACCAGCAACAGTCTCTGGCGTCTTCTCACAGGGGGAAAGGCCGATGCGATCCCACGAGTGTTTTACAG
>NC_051409.1:4133665-4133747 GCF_015228065.2 Penaeus monodon | reverse complement strand
ACCCCAATTTTCGCATCATTTACGGCCATTAATAGCGGAAAATAACTCGGAAACAACAATGAACAGAAGGTATAACAGAACG
>NC_051409.1:4133466-4133582 GCF_015228065.2 Penaeus monodon | reverse complement strand
CTATTATAATTCCACCTTCATTACTATTTTCGCCAAGACGTCATTTCTCGCTGTCACTGTCGATGCGGGTGAAGTTTGAGAATTACGAAACGAATGGAAGAAGGGAAAGAGGAAGC
>NC_051409.1:4133087-4133160 GCF_015228065.2 Penaeus monodon | reverse complement strand
AATAAAACCCAAGTGCCTCGGGGATGCGAGCGGCCAGTAGCGCTGGGAACGACGTAACCTGGAGATGCCAGGT
>NC_051409.1:4132751-4132925 GCF_015228065.2 Penaeus monodon | reverse complement strand
GTTTCAAACACAATCACGGTCTGAATATCACATCATTTTTTCTCCTGCCTCAGATTCTCAGTCATGTGATTATGATAGCGACCCTCCGTCCTCTCCTGTATAGACACCAGAGCCTTAAAAAAGAAGCTTGAATACAAAGGCCGAGAGCTATTATGACATCAACAACACAGCCCT
>NC_051409.1:4131419-4131726 GCF_015228065.2 Penaeus monodon | reverse complement strand
TATGAAGTTCCCCCCCCCCCTACACATACCGCATGACCACCCCCCCTCATACACATAACCCTCCCCCTCCCTCGTGACAACCCCCCTACCCCCCACCCCGTGACAACCCCCGCCCCCCCCCTTCCCCTCCCCGTGACAACACCCCCCCCCCCCCCCCGATAACAACGCCATCTCCAAGAACGTCACGAAATCCTAGCGAGTCGCGTCGTTCGTCTCAATCGCCTTCATTTTGTGTGACGTGATTGATTTGTTGATATGCAAGTTGCTATGGGCGTGGCGGGGGAGCTGGGCGAGAGGCTAAACGGGT
>NC_051409.1:4130702-4130848 GCF_015228065.2 Penaeus monodon | reverse complement strand
GACCTAAATTACGGTTTCCTCTCGCAAGCAATATAATATAAACATCATACACATAAAAAAAACAAGTGTAAAACACGTGTGAATCGATAATGGAGTTCAAGAAATCGATTTCCAATTTAAACCGTAAAACAGCGTCATAAAAGGCA
>NC_051409.1:4130134-4130336 GCF_015228065.2 Penaeus monodon | reverse complement strand
GACACCTCCCCCCATACACCTCCCCACCCCCCCCAACCCCCCCAAAAAAAGTGTTACCATCCCTCAAACACAGCAAAGGAGTTTGACATCCCCTCCCCCTTTTGCAGACGGCATCGCAGCCTGCCTTGGGGTCGCGTCGTGAACTTCTCTCGGTGGAAGCTGTTTATGGTTCACGAAGATCACGAAATTGTTGGAGATCGAG
>NC_051409.1:4129733-4129799 GCF_015228065.2 Penaeus monodon | reverse complement strand
AAGGGCAAGAGAGAGAAAAAAGAGAAAGAAAGACACATGAGCGCAACACCAAAGATACAGGACCAG
>NC_051409.1:4129611-4129701 GCF_015228065.2 Penaeus monodon | reverse complement strand
GAGAAAACCGGACACATGTTTACAAATCCCATTCACACAGGCTCCTTTAACCCCTTTAGCCTTTGCCTCCTGGAAGACACGACCTCCCAC
>NC_051409.1:4129191-4129265 GCF_015228065.2 Penaeus monodon | reverse complement strand
GGCTCGTATCCCCCATCCATTATTCAGAACCTTAAAGCACGTCGTTCGGTCGTTCACAAAGAGTGATTTCCGTG
>NC_051409.1:4128841-4129127 GCF_015228065.2 Penaeus monodon | reverse complement strand
CCGCGAGTGCAATAAAACCCAAGCCCTAAGCCAGCTGCAGGCTTCTTAAAAGGCTTCTGAGAAACCACCGGGGCTTCCAGCGTGCGAGTCCAGCGACCTTCATTAACTCCGAAATTACCCTTTTACCGACGGCGTTTCATGCGGCCACGCCCACGCCCACGCCGCCCACCTTATTGCTAGTCCCGCACGCCCACGACCCCGGGGGGGGGGGGGGAATTGGTACCCGCGCCCGTGATGAAGCTTATGGGCTGAGCCTTGCGAAGTCTTGCTACTGTGTTGTGGTTCC
>NC_051409.1:4128079-4128463 GCF_015228065.2 Penaeus monodon | reverse complement strand
TAAATTCCCTCTTCCCCCCCTCTCACCCGAACGTCCCTTCCTTTCTGCCCTCTGGGCGGGCGTTCTGGTTGCGGTACTCTCGCTGGATGCGCTTGTGCCTGCGCTGGCTCTCTGAAATTCCTTGCCTCTTCCCTGTCGCGCTTCTTCTACTCCATCGCGTCACACCAGATTGCGCAAGCTGGCTCTGGAGAATTCCGGCGATCGCCCCGCGTTCGGCAGTCCTCCCCCTGCCCAAATAGCACATAGGTGACTCGAAATGGAGGGTGACGGTGAGGTGAGGGAGTGAGGGGGGAGGATGGGGATGGATGGGGGGAAGTGGAGGGAGGGAGGGTAAGGGGGGGAAAGGAGGTTGGGGAAGGATTGGATGGTGGTTTTACACTAATG
>NC_051409.1:4127804-4128014 GCF_015228065.2 Penaeus monodon | reverse complement strand
AAGAGAGACCTCGCAAAAAAAGGAATAAGATAAAAAGGGAGAGAGAAAAAAAAGTTAAAGATTGTGTAAGAAAGAAAAGTGAAAGGGCTCGATGGGGAGGATGGGGAATACGAGGTCGAGGATAAGGCTGGGGGAACAGTGGTCTGTAAAGGATTAGGGTAACACTAAGGCGGGGATGAGAGGAATTCGGGGAGGAGGGAGAGAAACGTA
>NC_051409.1:4126432-4126982 GCF_015228065.2 Penaeus monodon | reverse complement strand
TCAACGGCAATACCGGGTATAAGTGTGGAGAGGCTGGGAAGGGACCGTGAAACCTTCCCAGCAAATAAAGAAAACTATTGTCTCGGGGGCTTCGTAATCTCCGGTAAGTAGGGGGGGGGAGGGAGGGGGAGGGGAGGGGAGGGGGGAGAAGGGAAGGGAGGTATTGGGGTGGGGGGAAAAGGGAGGGAAGGGAGGGGAGGGGAGAAAGGGGAGGGCGGAGGTATTAGGGATGGTGGGGGAAGGGGGAGGGTGGAGGGAGGAGGGGAAAAGAGGGAGGGGGTAGAGGGGATGGAAGAAGGGAGGGGAAGGGAATGAAGGGAGTGGGGAAAGAGAGATAGAGGGAGAGGGGGGGGGGAAGGGAGAGGTGGAAGAGGGAGGAAAGGGAGAGGAGATGGAGAAGGGGGGAGGAGGGGGGAGGAGGGGGGGAGGGGCTTAGCAGGCATTTTAATGGGCATAATAGATTCGACCTTTAATCAATAGACCGTTTTTTCTCTTTCACTTACTCTTTTTTTTACGTTCCGAAGAAGAATGGGGGTGTGGGAAAGAGACG
>NC_051409.1:4125917-4126246 GCF_015228065.2 Penaeus monodon | reverse complement strand
CGGGAGAGACGATTTAGCGAGAGGGGGTAGAGAGGGAAAGAAAAGAAGGAAACACAGACGTTTAGATAACAAGACGAAACAAGGAGAATGACAGGGAGACTAATAGGTAGAATAAAGGTAAACACATCCGTTGGATAAAAGAAGAGAGAGGGAAAAATGGATAATCAAAAGGTAAATAGAGTAACCGAGAAGGATAAATAGATTGGCAAACAGAAAAGACCAAGGAAGCAACAAGGAAAGCGAGAGACAGACAAAGAGAAGATAACAAAAACGATTACGTATTTTCTACTTGAGAGAAAGGTCACTAAACCACTAACTTTCAAAAGCAA
>NC_051409.1:4125684-4125789 GCF_015228065.2 Penaeus monodon | reverse complement strand
CTTACGTATGTGATTTTTACATTTTCGTTTTTTATTCCTATTTTCGTTATTTTTCACATTTCAGTTTAAAAAAAATATGATAAACACACGAATATCTCAATTTGG
>NC_051409.1:4125547-4125621 GCF_015228065.2 Penaeus monodon | reverse complement strand
ATCTAACGTAAGTGCTTTTTAGTCTTCAACCAAGTAAAAAAAAAGTGTTGACGAGCACGCATATGTAATCGCTT
>NC_051409.1:4125230-4125355 GCF_015228065.2 Penaeus monodon | reverse complement strand
AGCTGCAGGGCTGTGGGTGGTGCCGAGGTGGGTGGCAGATGGTATTCTGCGGGCGGGAAGGATTGTGTGGTGAGTGGTTGCAGTGAGGTTGCAATGTGGTTGCAGTGTGGTTACAGTTTGCCTGT
>NC_051409.1:4124741-4125197 GCF_015228065.2 Penaeus monodon | reverse complement strand
TTTAAGCGGACGTGTGTACGAGAGGGGGGGTGGGGGGTTAAGCGAGCGTGTGGTATGCGTGGTAAGGTTCGAAAGATGGGTTATGGTACCTTACGAAAGCGTATGGTTGGTGAAACTCCGTGATGGCAGTTGTTTTTATGGGAGTTATTTCATCGAGTGGTAGGTTGTGTGAAAGGTAGCACACAGGAGGCGGTAGACAAGTGGTAGTTTCTCTTCCGAAGGTAGATAGATGGTAGAACGAAGTGGTTTATATAGACGCTTACCTGATGACTGCAATTGAAGTGGATAAAGTGATAAGTAAGTGTTGGACTTGTGAAAGGTAGATTGTGGTACAAGATACGTTGTGATTAAAGGCACTGCGGTGACTGGCAAATTGCAGAGTGCAAATGCAATGAACGGTAAGTAGATGGGAGATGATGGCGAAAGGTAATCGTGCAACAGATACTTTATGAATGA
>NC_051409.1:4124115-4124544 GCF_015228065.2 Penaeus monodon | reverse complement strand
CAACATCAACAGTTTGCCAGGGAGCGTGTGTAAAAATGTGGACATATAAAAATAACCGCTCATAACAGCTCAAGCAATGTCGTTCTTGCAGTCTCCCGAAGAACACGAAGGCCAGTTGGTATTTAATCTCCTCCCCCCTCTTCCCCCTCCCCATTACCCCTTCCCCCCCTCCCCATTCCTCCCCATTACCCCTCTCCCCCATCCTCTCATTCTCCTCCCTTCTTCCCATTTACTCTCTTGCTCTTTGCTCTCAACCCCACTTTTACCTTCATCTCTCCCTCCCCCCATCTTATCCCCATCTTCACCCCCATATTTACTCTTATCCCATGCACTCTTACTCCCTTACCCCCTCTCCCCCAACCCCGATTCCCCTTCGTCCTCCTCCTCTCTCTCACCCCCATTCTCTATCCCCTCCTTAACCCTTTTTCT
>NC_051409.1:4123751-4123951 GCF_015228065.2 Penaeus monodon | reverse complement strand
TCAGCCTCCTCAAGAGATGAGGATCGTGAGCAGATCATATAATTGGCCAATCGCTTATGGATTCAAGAACTTATCATGAATTCTCTCTTCTCTTATCTGTTATTTCCCATCTACTATCGGCGGCATCTCGATAACCGCTCGCCACGTTGGTATGCTTGGCCATTATCGTTTGAGAGATTCTTATCACTGGGTCTTCCGTT
>NC_051409.1:4123507-4123672 GCF_015228065.2 Penaeus monodon | reverse complement strand
CCCCTTCTCTTCCACATCCCTTTAAAAAATGGACAACAGTAACATTGGCAATTCTGGAATGTCGTCACTCGCAAAAACGTACGCACAAAAAGCAAACAAAAATATTATAGGCATTTTTTCCCCTTTCTCTTCTCCCCTTGAAGAAAAATCTTTAAAACAACTACA
>NC_051409.1:4123232-4123310 GCF_015228065.2 Penaeus monodon | reverse complement strand
ATGTGTTTGTTTATTAAACCCGTTTTGATCGGTCGTAGTATTTGACAATTGGCTGTTCTGACCGTTTCGGACGAGCGG
>NC_051409.1:4122411-4122595 GCF_015228065.2 Penaeus monodon | reverse complement strand
GCGCGAAAGGCAAACACACTCTGAGTCTGAAAGGTGAATAAATACACCTTAATTGGCTTTTGAGGACGTGAAGCTGGTCCATTTTTAGCCTTATTTTTAAAGGCCCAGTTTCACGTTTATTTTCAAAGGCCCGTTTTTAGGTTTATCTTTTAGGTTTTTTAAGTTTATTTTGGGTCAACCTTTA
>NC_051409.1:4121604-4122173 GCF_015228065.2 Penaeus monodon | reverse complement strand
CCCACGGGGGCGTAGATTCGCTCATCCGCACCAGTATAATGAGCGTAATCTCTCACACAAAAGACGGATTCTACAGGACGCTGTGGGGGTGGGGGTTGAGGGGGGGCGGGGGTTGAGGGGGCGAGGCGGGGGTGTGGGGGTGGGGGCGTAAGAGGAGGTTGTGGGGGTGTGGAGGGCGAGGAGGGGGTTGAGGGGTGTGGGGGTGGGGTGCGAAGAGGGGGTTGAGAGGGGGTGTGGGGGTGTGTGAGGAGAGTAGGGTGGGGAAGCTGGGGTGGTGGTGGGGTAGATAGTAGAGGGAGTTGAGGGGGGTGGGGGTGGCGGAAGGGGGACATAGGAAGGGTGTCAGGTGGGGGGGGGGTCGAAGGCAGAAATATGACTAAGAGGGGTGGGGGTGAGGGGAAGAGCGGGGGAGAGAGGGGAAGAAAGGGGAAAGCAGAGAGAAAGAGGGGAAGGGGAAGGGGGAGGGGGAAGGGCGAAGGGGGGAGGGGGAAGCAGAAAGAGGGGGAGGGGGAGGGGAAGGGGGGGGAGGGGAGGGGGAGAGGGAAGGACCAGGGAAAGAGTTCTATAGA
>NC_051409.1:4120710-4120932 GCF_015228065.2 Penaeus monodon | reverse complement strand
CTTGTGGCGGCTTGATTATGTCTCATAATTTGAGGAAGTGCTATAATTAACTACCCTTTATGGATATAACATTTTTTTTTTAATGTATAATTAAGCGGCATGGCGAGCGCGGGTTAATCCGATCGAGAAAAGGGCTTAATTCTTGGATAATTTGAATAGTTATCATTTTTTCCCTCTCCAATTAAAACATCTTGACCACAAGGTTTTACATACGGCGGACAG
>NC_051409.1:4120198-4120368 GCF_015228065.2 Penaeus monodon | reverse complement strand
TGATGAGGAGGATAGTGAGCTTAATATCAAAATATTAAATGACTATTATACATAAAAAAAAAAAAATTCAAATATGTATAAAAAATATTATCAAAATTATGAAGGTTCACTCCGGAGAGAACTTAGGACAGAGAAAAAGTAATTAACAAAAGAGGATACGGATGCGAGGA
>NC_051409.1:4119917-4120056 GCF_015228065.2 Penaeus monodon | reverse complement strand
GCATAACAGGAAAAATTAAGCGATTTTCGTTCTCTCCTCTTTCTCTTCCTCTCTTGTCTGTCTTTCCTTTCTTCCCTTCTTCCTCTTCTTCTCTTCTCCCTATTCCTTCCCTCCCTCTTCGTTCCTCTACAAACCCAAT
>NC_051409.1:4119426-4119636 GCF_015228065.2 Penaeus monodon | reverse complement strand
CGCGCAGCGATCAGTCCCCGACGCAAAGAGGGCCGTATTATCAAAAATTTACATCAATTTACTATCAGCGTAATAATATGCCACGAGACCGAATTCTCACCTTTTAAGTCTGACCCCAGAGAGCGGCGGATCCCACACGGCGAATATACTGTGTAATTAGATACCAAATACACCTTTGTGATTTATGTCGAGTGGGAGAGCGCGCTGCTG
>NC_051409.1:4118132-4118285 GCF_015228065.2 Penaeus monodon | reverse complement strand
CTCAACTCCGAGTGTCTTTGGTATCACGAAGAAGAGATGAAACCCGATTACAGACAGAGATGCTGCGGAGTGTGGGAAAAATGTTGGCCGGATTCACTTTATGACAGCTGCCTCCTTGCCCGGGCGTGCGGTTGCCGCATGTCGCCACCGCCT
>NC_051409.1:4117685-4117799 GCF_015228065.2 Penaeus monodon | reverse complement strand
GAAGGAATTTCTAATGTCAGAACGTCTTAGTATTTCTGTCTGGCGATGATTTAATGTCTCAAAGATTTTTTTCAAAATAAACAGGAAAAATGCAGAACTAGGAGAAAGGAGAAA
>NC_051409.1:4117498-4117563 GCF_015228065.2 Penaeus monodon | reverse complement strand
GTATATATCAACTCCCACGTCATCCCACCCCTCAAAAAAAAATCACCCCCACCTTCAAGGAAGCT
>NC_051409.1:4117315-4117431 GCF_015228065.2 Penaeus monodon | reverse complement strand
GCAAACCGGCAACCTCCCGTTCTCCACAGCATCCCCAAAATCGCTTCTGTGGTTTTCTCCTGTGTAATTTCTCGACACGCCAGCCTCTCTCGGCGGGAAGGTCCTCCAGTGATACG
>NC_051409.1:4116701-4116784 GCF_015228065.2 Penaeus monodon | reverse complement strand
CGTCAGAAACCCATAACATTAAAAAGCAAACAAACACTCACGGACTGGTAAGGATGGTCATTACGACCACGTTAAGAGGACAG
>NC_051409.1:4116240-4116424 GCF_015228065.2 Penaeus monodon | reverse complement strand
TTTGTTCTTTAAGACCCGATCAGTTGCAAATGTTGCACTTTTCGCTGTCTATCGGTTGCACATTCCTCTCGGAAAATAATAACAAGTCTCGCTCTGCATTCGGTCTGCGTGCATCGGTTTGCAATCTCGGGAGGTCAGAGCAGTATATCATTGACTGGATTGGTGCATTATGTACGCTAAGAAT
>NC_051409.1:4115853-4116055 GCF_015228065.2 Penaeus monodon | reverse complement strand
ATATGTATGTGTGAACCATTTATTTGATTTTTTTCCACATCTCAACAACTCACGTTTCGAAACTCGAAGACGAAGCCACAGTCATAGAAAAGAAACTCGGGACAAATTCTTACCTGGAAAAAAGAGAAAAATAAATTAGCAAATTAAAAAATAAAAAAAAAAGAATTATCACACATAAGTACGAATATACGAAACGATGCAA
>NC_051409.1:4115472-4115681 GCF_015228065.2 Penaeus monodon | reverse complement strand
CTCCTTCCATCCAAAAACGAGTTCAAACCGTACCCAATAATGGCAAGTTTTTTTTTTCTTCTTTTTTTCGCGATAAAAAGACATTTCTTGAGTTAATTGACTAATTCATAACGGAGGGGCCATTAACCTCCAGTCGGATCGGTCGTGATCTCACAAAGGCTATGAAAACAGGTGTAGTTCGCTATAAAACTGCAATTTGGTGTGGAGCT
>NC_051409.1:4115076-4115213 GCF_015228065.2 Penaeus monodon | reverse complement strand
CGACAGCGTTATGAGAAGGCAAAGAGGCGAGTGTGTGAGAGGAACCCCGAAGGGCGTGGGACTCGGGCGAAAGAGCGTGGTAACTGCCGCAGGGAGTCAACGTCACAGCATCCAGGAGGTCACCGCGAGATGGCAAA
>NC_051409.1:4114434-4114626 GCF_015228065.2 Penaeus monodon | reverse complement strand
AGTTTCCCCAGCGACTGCCCGAAAAGGACCGAGCATCTCCCTGCCCTATTCCCTGTGCCTGGGAACTTGCAGAAGAGTGCGGAGAAACTTCGAGTCAATTCCAACTTCGCTTCTGGAGAGGGGGGGGGAGGAAGTTGGAGAAGAAGCGCGGGGTTTTGAGTGGACCTCGAGCTGGCCAGGGAGCGAAGGGGT
>NC_051409.1:4114245-4114309 GCF_015228065.2 Penaeus monodon | reverse complement strand
CTTGATAGGCGAAAAAGCAAGGCATTTTGGGAAAATAATTTGCGCATATTTCGACTTCCTTGCT
>NC_051409.1:4113874-4114013 GCF_015228065.2 Penaeus monodon | reverse complement strand
AAAAAAAAAGGGGGGAAAAAAGGGGAGGGAAAAAAGGGGGGGAAAAAGGGGGGAAAAAGTAAGGGGGAAAGAAAAAAAGGGGGGGAGGAAAAAAAAACACACATCACTTTAAAAACAAAAAAAAAAAAGGGGGGGGAAG
>NC_051409.1:4113270-4113360 GCF_015228065.2 Penaeus monodon | reverse complement strand
ACAGTCTCGGCGTGATTTACAGCGAGGTTCTGCGGTCAAGCCAACAATGCGAAACGATGTGTTTACGGTCGAGGGAATCAAGTGGGTTGG
>NC_051409.1:4112638-4113190 GCF_015228065.2 Penaeus monodon | reverse complement strand
TGTTGTGGTGGGCTACCGAACCCCCTTATTGGTCTCTTGCCCCTCCTCCCCTCTCCCCCTCCCACTCCTCCCCGCCCTTCCTTTCTTCCTTCGTTTCTTTCTCCTTCCCTTCTTCCCGCCGCCCCCGATTTTCCTTCCTTCTTCCCCTTTCCCCCTTTCCCCCTTCTTTATATTCCCCCCACCCCTTTCTTCCCTTCCCCTCTCCTCCTCCCCACTTTTTTTCCCCCCCCCCTCCCTTTAACCCCTCCACCCCCCCCCTTTCTCCCTTTTCCCCCCCCCCCCTCCAACCCCCACCCCCCCCCTTTCCCCCCCTCCCCCCTACCCCACCCCCCCCCCCACCCCTCCCCCCCTTTCCCCCCCATAACCCCCCCCCCCCCCCTCCCTTTTTCCCCCCCCCCCTCCGTTTCAAAAAATGGTTATTCTTTCCAAGCTTTTTTTTACCGCGCTATCTAGGCGTCTCGCTCTCTAATCTGTGTTTGTTTGTTTTCTTATTATGAATGCGGGCGACCAAGAAGTGTTGGCTGGACAGATTCTTCTGTTTTTCTTCGCTAT
>NC_051409.1:4112094-4112241 GCF_015228065.2 Penaeus monodon | reverse complement strand
GAAGATAGATGATAGGATAGAAGAGAGAGAGAGAATACGATGTAAAAAGAAACGAGAGGAAAAAGAGAGAACAAAAGACCTAAAAACAGCAACAAATAAAGCGGAAAAGAAGGAAACCAAAAAGAGCAACACATCCCCATTATACAC
>NC_051409.1:4111724-4111817 GCF_015228065.2 Penaeus monodon | reverse complement strand
AAAACGGGCCCCTTAGGGTTTAGGGGACAAAACAAAACCCCCAAAAAAACAACCAAAAGGGGGGGGGGCCCCCACCAAGGGGGGGGGAAAAAA
>NC_051409.1:4111101-4111308 GCF_015228065.2 Penaeus monodon | reverse complement strand
CGTGAGAAGGGGAGGGCCCTCGATTCGCCATAAAACCGCGTCCTGTCACCCGGGTTTACGGAGGCGAGGCAGGGCGCCGGGCTAGAGCGGGTCGGGTTGCAATAATTTCTGGCTTTCTAAATCCTCGCTTCTGTTTACTCTCTGAGACAGCGGCTGCAATGGCTGGCGTCCGTCGGCCCCGCCCCTCGCTGTGAGGGACCCTCGTGC
>NC_051409.1:4109383-4109713 GCF_015228065.2 Penaeus monodon | reverse complement strand
GAACATCCTTAAAATTCCTCTCTACATACATCCTTCTTTAAAATCCTTTTGAAAATCCTTCATCCTTTAAAAAAAAAAAAAAAATCCTTGGTACTTGCGCATTTCCGTTTTTTTTTTTGTATTAAAAAAAAAAATTAATGACTAATTGACTTCCTAAAAACATTTCTTTTCGAAAATCCTTAAAATTTCCCCTGAAATATAATTCGACCATCTTTAAAAATCCTAAAATCCTTACACCCTTCCTTAAATATCCTTTTTAATCCTCCTTAAAAAAAAAAAAACTCTATACTAACATCACACTCCCTAAAAAATCCCATTTTAAGTGTCCTT
>NC_051409.1:4109187-4109294 GCF_015228065.2 Penaeus monodon | reverse complement strand
GAATATGAATAAAAATAAGAATCCCTCGTTATCCTCAGAAACGGTCAGCCAGGCGCCTTGCAATGACTCCCTGGGATTCCTTTATCCTACGTTGCAATCCTTCAGCA
>NC_051409.1:4108657-4108767 GCF_015228065.2 Penaeus monodon | reverse complement strand
ATCCGAAACGCTACCCGCCGCGAAGCCAAGCGCCATGACCGACAAGAGTAACGAATGCACGGATACGGACGCGCGATTCAGTTCGTGTTTTTTTCCCACGGTCTGATTGA
>NC_051409.1:4107934-4108236 GCF_015228065.2 Penaeus monodon | reverse complement strand
ACTCCTGTCCTTGCTATGAAGGATGTGCGAAGGTAGAGTGACGTGTGAATGGAGGAAGGAAGGAGGGGAGAGGAAGGGACAGGAGGGAGGGAGGGGAGGGGAAGGGAGAAGTGGAGGGAAGTGAGGGAGGAGGAGGGGGAGGAAAGGAAGGGGGAGAGGAGGGAGAGAGGGAGGGAGGGGAAGGGGGTGAGGGGGAGGACAGGAACGGGGGATAAATAAGGAGGGTTGTCCTTTTGAGAAAGGGGGGTGGGGAAAGAGGGATGGGGAAGGGAAGGCAAAGTCCTCATAGTCGCCCTTCTTTT
>NC_051409.1:4107732-4107870 GCF_015228065.2 Penaeus monodon | reverse complement strand
AACGTATCCAGGCAAAAACGCTTTGTCTTCCATTTTCCTCAGAAGTAGCATTAGTTATGGCTGCCAAACTCGCTACAAATGGCCGCTCGACCCCTCGCATGCACGCGGGGACAGAGACAGGGAGACAGACAGACAAAT
>NC_051409.1:4107212-4107560 GCF_015228065.2 Penaeus monodon | reverse complement strand
TGCATGCGAGCGCCGTCAGGAGTGCCGCTATGGCCGACGAGAGCGACGCAGCCAATTGAGAATTACCAATTAAATATCCCCGGCTTAGGCCTGAGTTGCCCCCCTTAATTGCCGGGTTTTTTATATTTATTGGGTTGATTGTAACACCTTTCCCTTCGCAGCAATTTGCGAGTGGATTCTAATATAAGGAAGTCTTAATTGTGGGTGATGATTGAGCGGGATAATTTCGGGATGCTCTGCGAGAAAGAAAAGCTGGTTCAGGGCGACTTCGTAATTTAAAGATAAATAAGAAGATTTATTTATATACACAAGCTCTAGTAATGTAATGGTTATTATCGTATTTCAAGG
>NC_051409.1:4106674-4106773 GCF_015228065.2 Penaeus monodon | reverse complement strand
GAGACAGGTCCGTTTACTTCATAACAATTCGATAGCCTCCTTCTCACCCCCCCCCCCTCCAAGCCAGCTTAGCCACGGGGTCTAGGTCGAGAGAGGATG
>NC_051409.1:4106546-4106646 GCF_015228065.2 Penaeus monodon | reverse complement strand
TTTTTTTCTGTGTCTCTGTCTTTGGACTGTTTCTTTTTTTTCTGTTAGCGTGTTTATCTCTCTTTGTGTTAGTCTATCTGTCAGTTTCTTTGTCATAACC
>NC_051409.1:4106306-4106402 GCF_015228065.2 Penaeus monodon | reverse complement strand
GGTCTGGAATACCATTAATCCCGTATTAATCCGCTCGACAACCACCGGTCCAGATGGTAATTGTGTTTTATGCTTGTTCATTAATCATTCGGTTGT
>NC_051409.1:4105064-4105239 GCF_015228065.2 Penaeus monodon | reverse complement strand
GCCGCAGAAAATAAATGGTGTCCCCCCGACCCCAAAAAACCTGCCACTCATCCCGGGGATCTCGACCATCTCATCCCTTCGGACAGACCTGGAGGCGACGGAATCAACGACGACTTTTGAGCGCGGCTTAAGCGTGTGGCTTGGCACCTTCTTGCTCCCATTCGCTTCGCCTCTC
>NC_051409.1:4104684-4104813 GCF_015228065.2 Penaeus monodon | reverse complement strand
AGGGCATGCGACTTAGTCCCTTATGGCCCGCACAGAGGTCATATTCCGCGGGGCTTCTGTGATAAAGAAATTGCCTCGTTGCGGCGCCTGACACGTTGACGAACGAGGGAGGAATGAACCACCGCTAAC
>NC_051409.1:4104232-4104309 GCF_015228065.2 Penaeus monodon | reverse complement strand
AAAGACTTATGCCTACGTAGGGGAAAAGCCGAAAGACAGATAGCAAAAACGAGGAGACAGACGTAGAAGAGAAAAGA
>NC_051409.1:4104015-4104105 GCF_015228065.2 Penaeus monodon | reverse complement strand
GAAAGAGAAAAAAAAAAAAAGAGAAAGAGAAAAAAAAGCGACCTATTTGTCAAATTAAAAAAATAAAGGATTTATGGATTTTTTTTAGGG
>NC_051409.1:4103913-4103987 GCF_015228065.2 Penaeus monodon | reverse complement strand
GGACGATACTTGGGTAACCTCAAAATTCACAACAAGAAAATGGAACAGAAGGTAAACTCCTTTTTTTTTACGAC
>NC_051409.1:4103731-4103886 GCF_015228065.2 Penaeus monodon | reverse complement strand
GTTAAGAAAATATATAGGATCACAAGTAGCTAATGTTTGAACAGCAGCTAATTAACATCAAGGGTTGTGTTAACCTTTAGAAGATAAGCCTTAAAAAATATTGCAAGATGGTGTAAATATCAAAGTAATGCAAGACATCTGGTTGGTTTATATAA
>NC_051409.1:4103626-4103699 GCF_015228065.2 Penaeus monodon | reverse complement strand
TAGAGAAATCAGATTTACAAATGTTAAAGAGTTCGCATATTTGCGAGATTAAACTGCGGATTAAAAGGTGGAA
>NC_051409.1:4103191-4103274 GCF_015228065.2 Penaeus monodon | reverse complement strand
ATTAGACCTCCCCCCCCCCCAGCGCATCATGGGGTCTCCTCCCCTCCCCCCCCCCGCCTGAACCATCTGATCAACAAGATCAC
>NC_051409.1:4102818-4103009 GCF_015228065.2 Penaeus monodon | reverse complement strand
CCCCCCCCGCCCCAAAACGCTTCCCCGCCCCCCCCCCTTCTGGGGGGGGGGGCCCCCCTCCTTTTCGCCCCCCCTTCTCTCCCCCGGTCCTCCTTTATCTTTCCGGGGCCTCCCCTTGCCCCAGCCTCCCCGCCCTTCTTCCCCCCTCCTTTGGTCCTTCCAACGGAAGGAAGCCAAGGATGCCATCCCCC
>NC_051409.1:4102489-4102735 GCF_015228065.2 Penaeus monodon | reverse complement strand
GGGAAAGGGGAAGACGGGGCCCCCGGCCCCCAAAAAAGGAAAAGAAAGGCCCCAAAAGGGGGCAAATTCGGCCCAGAAAAGATGGAAAATGAAAACCCGTGGAAAGGCGGTGATAAAATTTTCGAGGGTGGGAAAAAATTAATGATTCATTAAGGCCCAAATGCCCAAAAAAAATACCCAAAGCTAATTAAAAAAAACCCGAACGAATTAGCGAGAGGGGAGGGGAAGGAAAAAGACGAAAATTTG
>NC_051409.1:4101885-4102189 GCF_015228065.2 Penaeus monodon | reverse complement strand
GGGAAATAACGGGAAAAAGAAGCCAGAAAAAGAAAAAAAAACCCCACCGATAAACAAAGGGAAAATCTTTATTCCCCCCTTTCATTTAGTCCCCAAAAAATTTTAAGGGTTGGCCAAAGGGGGTTTCAACAAAATGAAAGAGAAATTATGAACCGGGGAGAAAAAGAAGGGGGAGAGAGCCCCGGAAACAAAAAAAGGGGGGCAGGAAGACGAGAAGGAGAAATAAAAAAATAAAATGATAAAATTCCCCCCAAAAAATGGGCCAAAGAAAAAGAAGGTGAGGGTGGGAAGAAAAAAATTTAAA
>NC_051409.1:4100173-4101703 GCF_015228065.2 Penaeus monodon | reverse complement strand
TTTCCCAAAGGATAAAAAGGGAAACCTCCTTTTTTGCACGTTTGGGGTGAATTTAAAATTAAAACCTTTATTTTTTCCAAACCTTTGGAAAAATTAGTACGACAGTATCAGCCCCAAAAGGGGTTTTTGAGAAGGGGGGTTTGGGGGTAATTATCATAAAATTAAAATTACGAAAATTTGGGCCCCAAAACGTGGGGTTTTATTTAAAAATTTTTTTTTTCTTGTTTTCCCCCTTCCCCCCGGGCTTTTCCCCTGCCTCTCCCTTTTCGCCCTTTTTCCTTATTTTTTTTTCTCGCTGATTTTTTTCGGTTGGGGTTCTTGGGTTTTCCCTGTCTTGGCCCGTTGTCTGGTCGTTCCCCCATTTTTTTTTTCCCCCCTTTTCTTTCCTTCCCTCCGTCCCCCCTTTTTCCCCCCCCAAAATTCTTCGCCCTTTTTCTCCCCCTCCCCCCCTCTCTTTCCCCCCCCCTCTCCCCCCGTTCCCCTTTCCCCCTCCCCCCCCTACCCCCCCCCTCCCTCCCTTCCACCCCCCCCCTTCTTTTTTTTTTTTTCTTTTCCCCCTATCTCCCCCCCCCCTGTCCCCTCCCCCTTTTCCCCCCCCACCCTCTCCCCTTCCCCCCCCCCCTCCCCCAAACCCTCTCCCCCCTAACCCATCCCTCCCTCCCTCTCCCTCTCCACCACCTACATCATCGCTCCTCCAACACGATATCCTCATCATTATTACCCCATTAGCTGTTGCTTGGCCCCCTTTTATTATATGGGCCCTTTGTAATAACACAAAACCAAAAAGCCATAATAAACACCCGAAAGAATGGGACCAAATTTTCATTATACACTTTCGGCCCCAAATTTGGCCAATATTGTCCCCAACCCCCTTGGGCCCAACGGGGAAAATTTTGGGATCCTAAAAATTTTATTTTTTTTTATTTTTAAATTTTTTATTTTTTAATTAAATTATTTTGTATTAAAAATTTTTTTTCTTTTAAATTTTTATTATTTTTTCAAAATTTTTCCTTATATCATTGTTAAATTTTAAAGGGGCTTTTTTTAATCATTATCATTTTTTATCCCTTTTTATTACTATTACTATTTTTATATTTATTAATTATTATTTAATTTTTTTTTATTATTTTTCTTTTTTTTTTAAATATTATTAAATTTCTTTTCTCTTTTTCTCTTTATATTTGCTGATTCACCGTTTATCGATTTCCTTTTGTCAATCTCTCTATTTCTCTCATTTTTCCTTTTAAATTTTTTATTGTTCCCGTCCCGGGTTAAAATTTTCCAAAATTTTTTTTTTCCCTTTTTCCCCCTTTCTCTTCTTTTTTTTAAATTTGTCGGATAAATTTAAATTTCTTCATTTTTTTCCTTCCCTTTCCTTTTCCCAAAATTCCCTCCCCAACGCAAAAATTTCCCAAAAAAGTTTTTTCGAAAGTGTTTAATAACCCAAAACAAACTTTTTTAAAAATTAACATTTTTTTATTATTTTGAAAAATTTATATAAAAAATCATAAAAAAGAGTAAAAAAGTCCC
>NC_051409.1:4099170-4100136 GCF_015228065.2 Penaeus monodon | reverse complement strand
TCGTAATTTTCCCCCCGGGTTTCCCTTTTTCCCCCCTTTCTTTTCCCCAACCCCTATTCATCAACCCCCCTTTCTCTTGTTCCCCCTTTTCGTCCCAAAAATTTACGTTTCCCCCCCCTCTACCTCAAAAGTTCCCCTTTTCCCCCCCCCCCACTTGGTTCCCCCCCATACCCCAATATCCCCTCCCCCTTTTCCCCCCCATTTCCCCCCCCTTCCCAAAATTTCTCCCCTCCCCCCTCCTCCCCCCCAACCCCCCTTCCTTCCCCCCCTCCCTTTTCCCCCTCTCTCCCCCCTCCCTTTCCCCTCTCTCCCCCCCTTCCCCCCCGCCCCCCCCCCTTCCCCCCTCTCTCTTCCCCCCTCTCCCTTTCCCCTTTTTCCCCCCTCCCATTCCCCCCCTCCCCCCCCATCCCCTTTCCCCTCCTTCCCCCTCCCCCCATACCCCCGCCCCCCCCCCCTATCCGAAACCCCCCCGGTGCTCACTCTGGTGGGTGTAAAATTTTATATATGAAAAATTTCCCCTCCTAACCACCCCTCCCCCCCCTCCTTCCCCTCCCTCCCTCCCCTTTTCCCCCCCCTTTCCCCCCCTCCGCCTCCCTTTCCCCCCCTTTCCCCTTTCCTTTCCTTTTTCCTCCCTCCTCCTCCTTTCCCCTTCCCTTACCCCCCCTTTCCCCCCTTTCCCCTCCTTTCCCTCCTTTTTTCCTTTTCCCCCCTCCTCCCTTTCCTTTCCTTTTCCAAAATTCCCTCCTCCTTCCTCCCCTTCCCCCTCCTCCTCCTCCTTCCTCCTTTTTCCCCCTCCCCCTCCTCCTCCTTATAATCTCGCCCGATAAAGAGCTCCCGCCCCCCCCTCCCTCGCCGATACCTTTTTCTTCCCCGAAAGGGCCCCCCCCGAGCTGTCTTTGAAAGGGCGCCGCAGAGGGTCCTTTATCCCGATAGAGAGGACTCTTCAAGTGCCTTCTGGGACAACGA
>NC_051409.1:4098642-4098954 GCF_015228065.2 Penaeus monodon | reverse complement strand
GCGGTGCCGCCGAACACGCCCCTCGTGCCGCGATCTCCTCGGCGAAGGGGATTCGATTCTCTTTATAAGGACTCGTGACAGTTGATTGGCGATGCGATTTTGTTTCTCTCTCCCTCTATATCTAAGCGGCACGTACGGGGGTTTCGCCGTTTATGACGGGGCTGCCGGGGTGGGCGCCAGACTTCGTGATCGGATTTTCAACAAACGGAAAGACAGTCTGCGAAAACTTTACAAAAGGCGGGAGGATTTTATGGATTTTCCTTAAGAAATCACCCAGGCTTTGTGTCACGTGTTCTCTGCTGGCTGAATCGC
>NC_051409.1:4098459-4098613 GCF_015228065.2 Penaeus monodon | reverse complement strand
CTCTCTCCCCGCGATTTCTATAGACTCAAGAACCGACTTAAAACCCGCCGGTGAAACATCTGACAAATCCTTTATTGGTCCGTTTATGTAATACTTTGGTGGAAGCGGCGGGAGAGAAATTCAAATGGAAAACCACAAATACGGGACTTTCTGC
>NC_051409.1:4097996-4098109 GCF_015228065.2 Penaeus monodon | reverse complement strand
AAACCGACACCTCTCGTTCCTATATCTCTCGTGACGTCACACTTATCGTGTAATTATCCATAACTATAACCGGATTTAATGAACGGGTAATTCAAAACCGGGTGATGGGGGTG
>NC_051409.1:4097635-4097744 GCF_015228065.2 Penaeus monodon | reverse complement strand
CAGTGTGGAAAGACCCTTGGCAAGAGAAAGAGAATGGAAAAAAGAAAGGAAGATGATATACATAAGCCAAAATAACAATAATGAAAAAAGAGAGGAGTGAGGACTGATC
>NC_051409.1:4097375-4097550 GCF_015228065.2 Penaeus monodon | reverse complement strand
AGAATAAAAAAAGAAAGATTATGTATTAAAAAAAAAGAAAAAAAGAAAAAATTCAATGATAAAAAAAAATCGAAAAAAAAGTCTCATTCAACACTGACCGTCGCACAGATTAATTTCTTTGTCTCAATGAAATCTCCCGATGACGCACATCCCCCCTTCCCCCTCCCTCCCCCCC
>NC_051409.1:4096746-4097189 GCF_015228065.2 Penaeus monodon | reverse complement strand
CCCGAAGAAGAGGAGGCATTTCGTCGACAAAGCCCTTGTATTTTGATTATCGGCGCTGAGTGTGCATCTGCGAAGGCTATCTCGGTCGCCGCGTTTTTGTCTTCGCTATGGCTGCCTCGGAGGTGACCGCTAAAGGTGCCACGGTGGGCTATTTCTCTACGCATTTTATTCCATTTTTCTTTCTTCCTCGCCTCACGCGTTGTTGTGATACAAGGGTATAGGAACATATGGCTTTTAGACGATCGAAAGAGGAAGGATCTATGTCTTTTCTTCCGGCGAAGGATAGCGGGAGAGGGAAATGGCTTGGGGGGGAAAAGGGGAGGCCTGGAGACCTCTGGACCCGGAATGGCGGCGCGAAACTCATCGACGCCCGTGGGTGTCACGGCCGCTATCACGTACGGCTCAGCTGTCGCCTCGGGTTTCACTCACTTTTTCCTGGCGGG
>NC_051409.1:4096316-4096480 GCF_015228065.2 Penaeus monodon | reverse complement strand
CAAAACTAACATCCCAAACATCTGAAAATCAACCGAAACACCGGAAACGGCTGCCTTAAAACCAATCTCTAATTTCATCTCAGCGTGCAATGAACATGCCGCCACGTTTTCAAGGTAATGACAACGGTTTGCAGGATGAGTGAATAACTTTCCTAATAACAACA
>NC_051409.1:4095713-4096000 GCF_015228065.2 Penaeus monodon | reverse complement strand
CAAAACAATTTTCTTTTAAATTGTTTTTTTTTTCTTTACACTTTTCTTTATTCTATCGCAATCATTTCCTCTACTGCTTCCTTGCTATCCAACTCTTGCAATATGGCTGCCCCGTTGCAAGGTCAATTATGCAACGGTAAGCAGCTTTTCCTAATGCTTGTCTCCTTTTTTTCTTATCACCTTCTTTATCATCATCTTCCTTTCCCCATCTCTTTGTTCTCAAGTAATTCCTCATTTTATGTATTCTATTCTTCGCTTCTTTCATCCCAGAAAGAAAACAGTAAGAA
>NC_051409.1:4094272-4095636 GCF_015228065.2 Penaeus monodon | reverse complement strand
AATAGAGAAAAAAACAAAAAAACAAAATAAAACAAAGAAAACAGAAAAAACAAAAACAAAAACAGAAAGAAAAACATATATGCAAAGAAAAAGAAAACAGATAAAAACACAACAAAAAAAACAGAAAGAAAAAACAAAAAAAAAACACAGAAAAAAAACCCACAAAAACAAAAAAAAAATTGACAAACAAACTGACTCACGCGCCTCTTACCCTGCCGTGCGTGCGTGCAATTGCGTAGCAACAACAACGCACTCACTCGCCTCTCCCGCTGCGTCGGGGGTCAAACACTCACCTGGGGGAAGAGAGAGAAACGCAGGAATTAATAAAGGTGTGCATAAGAGGAAACGATAGAAGTGGTGAAAATGTGTATGAGAGATATGAAAGAATTGATGAAAATGTGTATGAGAGATATGAAAGAATTGATGAAAATGTGTATGAGAGATATGAAAGAATTGATGAAAATGTGTATGAGAGATATGAAAGAATTGATGAAAATGTGTATGAGAGATATGAAAGAAGTGATAAAGATGTGTAAAAAGAAATGAAAGAATTGATGAAAATGTGTATAATAGAAATGAAAGAATTGATAAAGATGTGTATAAGAGAAATAAAATAATTGATAAATATGATAAAAAGATGAAAAAGAGACATAGAGAAAAAAATAAAAGCCTACGAATCGTATAAGAGGGAAATACAAAAAAATGAATAAATAAGTAAATAACAAAGAAAGAACAGTAATACACACAAGACATAGAAGAAACGAGGAGGAATAAATACAGAGAAACACACAAAATAATAAACACGAAAGAAATGAATAAAATTGGTAGATAGAAACAATATAAGATAATCGAATATATAACCATAAACAGACAAACGTACAAATTAGCAAAAACACAGAATATTCAACTTAAAAATTAACAAATACATACAAACAAACATACACATTAACAAACACACACACACACACACACACTTAAAGAAACAAGAACAAAAACACACAACTCAAGAACAAACGCACAAATTAACAAAAACACAAATAAAAACACAAATCAACAAAAAACATACACAAAAAAAACACAATAAAAAAACAAAAAAAAAACACACACACAAAAAACACAAATTAACAAAAACACAAATCAACAAAAACACAAATTAACAAAAACAGAAAAGCGAGTCTCAAGTGTCCGTAACGCACGCTAAGAGGTTTACGAAAATCAAGGCAAACAAGGAAATTAGGATAAATGTATAGCTGTGACAGAATCGAAGGACGAGGGGGAAAAAAATATGATAAATGGCCATTATATATAAGAAATAAAGCGAGAGGCATAAGAGAGATGGAATTATTATTTGGAATTATGATGAT
>NC_051409.1:4093922-4094026 GCF_015228065.2 Penaeus monodon | reverse complement strand
CATTCACCAAAGACCAATGAAGAAGAACCAAGAAAAAGATAACCAAAGAACACGAAAAAGGGAGAAAACAAAGAAAATAGAGATAGACAAAAGAGAGGAAAGGA
>NC_051409.1:4093081-4093549 GCF_015228065.2 Penaeus monodon | reverse complement strand
GGTGTGGTAGGGTGTTGAAATCGTTGTTGGTGTTGCAGGAAATATGTCAACACCAGCTCACAATATGGGATCCCCAGATAATAGTCACGTCGCTATGCCAATCTCTGTGGCAACTCACACAACACTCCCTCCCGATCCTTATGGCAACTCACATAGCACTCTTTCTTCCGTAGCATATGGCAACTCGCATGACACTTTTCTTTCCGGTCTATATGGCAACTTTCTTCCTGTCTATGGCAACCCACATGGCACTTTTCCCATCTCCATGACAGCGTGGCAGTCTTTCTCCCGACCCCATATGGCAACTCACATGGCACTTTTTTTTCTCTCCTATCTATACATCCGAGTCAGAGTTGCCATCTGAACAATGCATTGGCATCAAATAGCTTTTTTTTCTTTTTTTTACTACATCATCCCTCCTGTGTTTCTCTTTGGACACGAAACAGTTTATAATATTTATCGAATTAG
>NC_051409.1:4092374-4092653 GCF_015228065.2 Penaeus monodon | reverse complement strand
TTTATATCCCTTTGATAAATTGAAGAAAAAAAGTTACCTCTATCTTTTTTTTTTCTCCCAAATGAAAGACCAATAAAAATTCCCGCATTTTGACATTTATAACAACACAGCGGCCAGGATTAATGCACATATATTTAACTCTTTATCAACGGCAACAAAATATTAATCTTCGCTCTAAAAAAAAAAAAAAAGAGAGAGAAAATGGATGTATATATATAGAACAAAAACAAAATGAATTGTTTTTGAAAAATAAGGAAAAGAGATGTATATTGTTTTTTT
>NC_051409.1:4091757-4091934 GCF_015228065.2 Penaeus monodon | reverse complement strand
GAGTCATCACCTCATTAATTACCAAACTAGCTGGTTATCCTCACAAACAACCTTCTCTTCATCGCCAATTTGACTTAATGGTCGTTAGTGGTTTAATAGAGGCAATTATCGGGATATAACTACACTCACTTCCCCCCCCCCCCTCCCCCGCTCTTAATTAGGGACGCGACGCCTTGT
>NC_051409.1:4091018-4091190 GCF_015228065.2 Penaeus monodon | reverse complement strand
CGACGCGAAATCAGAGAGAAACGGGAAGGAAGGTGCGAAACGAGAAGAAGGCAAGACATTAACTATAAAACACTGCAATCGACAGAGAAAGGTTTTAAGATTTACGAGTCTCACAATCATCGCTAATTTTGATCGAAGGTTCTTGCGAAAATTGAAAGGCAAATATGGCCAC
>NC_051409.1:4090497-4090583 GCF_015228065.2 Penaeus monodon | reverse complement strand
GACTCGTCAGAATAAATGCTATGCTTACGACGGCGAACGAAGCATCGCAAATCGACTGACAAACGCTGTGGAGCGTAGCCGATTCC
>NC_051409.1:4089951-4090052 GCF_015228065.2 Penaeus monodon | reverse complement strand
GTCATGTCACTGTCCATCATGGTAATCTATGCCACAGTAATGCCCAGCGCCATTTACATAGGGAGGGAGCTCGATTCTGCCTCGAGATTTACGCGCCTTGA
>NC_051409.1:4089009-4089636 GCF_015228065.2 Penaeus monodon | reverse complement strand
AAAAAAAGGAATGCTGGAACGAAGGAATTAAAAATGAAAAAAAAAAAAAAGAAGTAAAAAAAGAAATAAAAAAGAAAAGGGAAAGGATAAAGGGGAAAGAAAGTATTTGGGGTAGAAAGGGAAAACCCAAAAAGAAAAAAAAAATGGAGAAAAAAGGAAAAAAAGAAGAAAGAAAGAAAAAAACGGAAAAGACACAAATAAAAAGAAAGAAAAATAACAAAACGAATCAACAAGTAAATAAAAACAAACAAAACGTAAAGATAAGATAAATATCGCCTAAAGAAACAGAAGTAAAAGAGAAAGGAAGCAATAAGGGTCCCTCTCCCCCCTCACAAAGCAAAGGGATTTAAAAACCTTTAAGAAACGAAAAGGCCATAAAACCAAATGTTTTGCCGCCGCCAAATTTGGTTGGGTTTTTTTTTTCACCTTTTTTTTCTTACATTTGAATCCATTTCCACTTAATTCAACTTACTTATCAATCTCTTTTGATAACATTTGCAATTGCAATCATCTTCAACCTTTTGGCCCCAATTTGAAACCCAGACTTAACTTTGTATCATTATCAAAAATTTTCCTTCGTGGCGTTAATTTTTCCTTCTTTTTTCGCCTAATTCTGACCCCAAAATC
>NC_051409.1:4088609-4088877 GCF_015228065.2 Penaeus monodon | reverse complement strand
TCATTTGTTTTCTCGCCTTATTTCTCCTCCTTCCTCTCCCTCCCTCTCATTCTTATTTCTTCGATTTCTCCTTCTTCCTGACATTGTCTTTCTGAATTATGTCAACGGTTTTTTTTTTTAAATGTTTATAATTCGTTGAAGATTTGTTATGATAAACATTGGCAGGTGTTTGATGTTCGAAATTTCGTCTTTATAATACACACAAAACCGTGTTATTTCAATTGTAAAAATTTGTTCTGTTTTATATTGTCAACAAATTGTAATTAAT
>NC_051409.1:4088230-4088299 GCF_015228065.2 Penaeus monodon | reverse complement strand
ACGTAACCTATCTTCCCCCTCCAAATCTTTTCTACCCTACCTTCCCTATCTAATACATTTTCTAACCTA
>NC_051409.1:4087779-4087920 GCF_015228065.2 Penaeus monodon | reverse complement strand
AAGCCAGGTAAACCCAGTCGATGGCGTGAGGTCCTTAACGCGAGTTCGAGCTTTTGATAAGGTTTGATAAGCCACGGCGAACGGAATCACGTGACAGACCCTCTTATCTGCGCTCGCTAAGGCTTGGAAATGCGAGGTTAA
>NC_051409.1:4087050-4087142 GCF_015228065.2 Penaeus monodon | reverse complement strand
ACTCGAGAAAAGGTGGAGATCTGCAACCCAACCCGTACATAGGTCACCATCTGGATGCCTAGAACCGGGTCGAGATATGGGGGTCGCCACCT
>NC_051409.1:4086480-4086595 GCF_015228065.2 Penaeus monodon | reverse complement strand
TCGGCGTGGATTAAAAGGGAGATTAATGAATCGCTTCAGATTTCCGAGGCGTGTAATGTAATCGTGTTAGAAGCGGCCGTAACAAGGGAGACAGGACGGCCCTTGTGGTGGAATG
>NC_051409.1:4085928-4086000 GCF_015228065.2 Penaeus monodon | reverse complement strand
AGCATTAACCGTATTAACAAATTAACATAATCATAGCGAATGAATATTGCATATCGCGACCGAGCAAAAATT
>NC_051409.1:4085385-4085490 GCF_015228065.2 Penaeus monodon | reverse complement strand
GACGTTTACCGAGCAGAGACAACAAAGATCTCACATTTTGCGTCTTGAGTCGCCGGTATGAGACGAATGAGGGAACTGGATCGGGTTGAGGATGAATATGTGTTA
>NC_051409.1:4084964-4085073 GCF_015228065.2 Penaeus monodon | reverse complement strand
TAGCCAGACGAATTATGAGGTATTTCCCCTGAGAGAGAGAGAGAGTTGGCGGTCTTTTACTCTATCAATTAAACGACGGTCTTGTGTGCGCTGGAGTGGCTGCGGCAAA
>NC_051409.1:4084732-4084828 GCF_015228065.2 Penaeus monodon | reverse complement strand
CCACACTGACGCACATAAAACATTAAAAAGCTTTCGGGGGGAAAACCCTACCAGAACAGAAAAAGATTTTTTTTCCCCCAAAAACGGGGAAAATTT
>NC_051409.1:4084500-4084615 GCF_015228065.2 Penaeus monodon | reverse complement strand
TTTTTCCTCCCCCCCTTTTTTCCCCCGCCCATCCCGACCGGTTTTTGGGCCCCCGGGGGCCCCCCCCGAGGGGTTTTTTTCCCCCCCCCCGGGCCCGGGGAAGGGGGGGAAAAAA
>NC_051409.1:4084396-4084469 GCF_015228065.2 Penaeus monodon | reverse complement strand
AAAAAGGGGGGGCCCCCCCCCGCGACCCAAAAACCCCGGGCACAAACACGACCGATTTCCCGAAGTTGGTGAC
>NC_051409.1:4083585-4083698 GCF_015228065.2 Penaeus monodon | reverse complement strand
TGGAACAGACCCTTAGGGACATGTACACTATAAAGATTGTCTTAATATGTCTAAGAATTTATCTGCGAAGGAAAAGGGCGGACGCCACGGTGACTTAACGGGGGGGGGGGGAG
>NC_051409.1:4083237-4083343 GCF_015228065.2 Penaeus monodon | reverse complement strand
GGACGAAGGTGGATAGACGAAACAGGAAGCAAAAGAGGATGGGATAAGCGAACGGATGAGTAAAGCAGGTGGATAGGCGAAGACGGAGGAGCGAGGGAGGCGGATT
>NC_051409.1:4082925-4083170 GCF_015228065.2 Penaeus monodon | reverse complement strand
CGAGAGGACGTAAGACACCCATAAGATATGAAATGTAAGGAATCTTGGCATGGGTTACTCTGCGCTCACTTGTTTTTCATTTAGTTCCCGACCTTTTTCTCTTTTTTTTCTTTCTTAAACTTACATTAAAGTTCTCTCCTCTCTCTTTTTTTTCCCCCTTCCTCCCTTCTCTCTATAAAGGCCAGTCGAGTGTTTGATATAAATACCAAGTTTCTAATACGCTTAACTCGAATGGTGGACTATTA
>NC_051409.1:4082354-4082714 GCF_015228065.2 Penaeus monodon | reverse complement strand
TGTACACACCCTCCCTCGCCACTATTTATTTACCGCCCAGCGCCGTAACGTTAGGCGAAATATTAGATGGCGACTGAGTGTGCAATTGCAATGGGGTTTTAAAGCGATGCAAAATACGATCTCTGCAAGGACCTTCGGGCAGGCTATCGGCTTCCACATATCACAGCTCGTTCAGACGTCTTAAACAAGCCAGCTGGCGTTGAGTCGTTAAGCCAGCGGCGCACATAAGACCCAGCGGCGAATGATACGACATGGCATTTTGATCCCTAATTACATGGAAGTTCATTGCTTGAATGTGACTGCGATGGTCTTTTTGGGGAGGTTGGGGGAAAAAAAAGGCGGGGGGAGGGGGTATATAAA
>NC_051409.1:4082104-4082318 GCF_015228065.2 Penaeus monodon | reverse complement strand
GGGGGGAAATAAGCCGTTACATGGACTTGGCAATACTCATTTTGCATTCGTATTTGGTAACACTGAAGGGGTATGTCTCAAACATCTGCCTCTTCAGTATTGATGTCTTGTCCCAGAGCTTTTAAAATATCTTACAGTTTAAGAGCTGTTGGCCGTTTTGTAAACTTATATATGGAACCAATTGCGGCGACGAAATAATTTAGAACGGTAAAAA
>NC_051409.1:4081993-4082084 GCF_015228065.2 Penaeus monodon | reverse complement strand
AAAAAATATAGGGAGTCAAAGACATATTAAAAAAAAAGTAAAAAAAAAAGAGTTGTCAGCCGAACTCCCGTCAATTTATCAGCTTTGGAAT
>NC_051409.1:4081617-4081955 GCF_015228065.2 Penaeus monodon | reverse complement strand
TTAGCAATGACGGAAAAATACATCAACAAACCCAATTATGTTTAGCCTTTTAGTCGAAAGCCTTTGGGGGGGGGAGACACGGACAGCTGACTAGGCACACGAAGAGGGGGAAGGGAGGGAGGGGGAAGGGAGGGGGAAGCGGTGGGGAAAAAAAAGAAATATGTGTATCTCACATGTCGGGAAACCTAGCTCTTCTTTATGGGAATAACTCTCAAAAGCACCCTGGCATATCTCCCTCTCTCCCCTCCCTCTTCCACCCCTTCCTAAGTCGCTTTCTTCTCTGCCTCCCTCCTCTCTTCTGCTCCCTCCTTTTCCCTTCCTTCTTCACGTGCTTTCCT
>NC_051409.1:4081284-4081550 GCF_015228065.2 Penaeus monodon | reverse complement strand
CCCTTCACTCGCTCAAATCTCCCCTTTGCTCCCTTCCTTCCCCTCCCTAGTAAATCCCCCCACCCCACCCTCTTCCCTTCGCGCGTTCCCTTCCCCTCTTCCCCCCCCTCTCTCCACTCTCTCCCCAAGCACCCGGTAATATATCTCTCTCCTTCTCATACCATTACACATTTTAGATTCTCTTGGGTTGAGGTGCACAAATTCCCGGCTATTTATGGGGTTGGAATAAGCGCCATGAGGTTTCTGCTCGGCACAGGGGTTTGATT
>NC_051409.1:4080338-4080725 GCF_015228065.2 Penaeus monodon | reverse complement strand
GGGCGCGCATCCACCCCTACAAGATCAGCCCACAACATCCGCCTCCAGTATTCCCTCAGACGGGTACTGTGGGAGGGCGTAGCAGCAGCAGACGCAGACGCAGAGTCGGCCGCCAGCTGTACCGTAGAGATAAAGCTGTACTGATAACACTGTGCAAATGTAGTATCAGTCACCAGCTCTCGCTCTCTCTCCCCGCTTGTCACCCCGACTCCTCATACTAATACCGAGTCAGAATGGATACACTGACGGTAATGGGTTAATTGGGGGGAGGGGGGAGGGGGGTTCTAAATGTAATGGATAAAAATAAAGGGGACGGAGCTGGATTATGGGTAATAGTGGGGATAAGTGGAATTATATAGAAGGGAAGGGGTGTTTATGATGGAAGTA
>NC_051409.1:4078921-4080087 GCF_015228065.2 Penaeus monodon | reverse complement strand
CTGTCTGTTAGGAATATGCAAATGAGCGTATAAAATCTGTAATCCTTGCTTCACTTTTGACTCCTTCGCCAATTCCTAATTCCTCTTTCCTTGATTTGTTTTTTCTTCTCTTTTTGGCCTTCTCTTCAGTCGCTTTGTTTATCTTGTGTTTATTATTTTCTTTTTTTACTCTCTATCTCTGTCTATTTAAGTTTTTTTTTTCTTTTCTCTCTCTTTCTGTTTGTCTGTCTTCTGTCCTTCTTTTTCTCTTTAATTTTTAACTTTAGAAGTTTAAAAGCTTTAACTTAGCTTTTTTTTTTTCTCTTTCTCTCGTTTATCATTCTTTTCTCTCTCTCGCGTTTATCATTCTTTTCTCTTTTTCTCTTTTTTTCTCTTACTTTTTTCCATCTCTTCCCCATCACTGTTGATTCCTTCTCCATCCTCCGCTCTTCCTCATCTCTCTTCTCTCCTCCTCCTCCTCCTCCCCCCCCCTCCCTCTACCCCATCCTCAGCATCTATCACGTTATTCTCCCCCTCCATCCCTTCCCCTCCCCCCCCTTCCTCCCTCCACCATCTCGTCTCTTCCCTCCCTTTCCTTGTCTTTCTTCCCTCCCTTTCTCCCTGTTCCCTACCATCTCTTCCCTTTCCTCTCCTCCATCTCCTCATTCCCCCATCTCCTCCCTTTATTCTTTCGTTCCCCCTTCATCTCCTCCCTTTTCCTTTCCATCCCCTTCCCCCTTTCATCTCCTCCCTCCCTTTCCCCCTTTTCCTCTCCCATCCCCTTCCCCCTTTCATCTCCTCCCTCGCTTTTCCCCCTTTTCCTCTCCCTCCCTTTCCCCCGTCCTCAGCCTCTCTGTCTCTCGTCTCGCCTTGTCTGTTCCCTCTCCTCCGTCCCTTTTCCCCCTTCATTCCTCCCTCCCTTTACCCTTTTCCTCTCCCTCCCTTTCCCCCCTCACCTCTCGTCTCTACTGTCTCGCCTGTTGTTCCTCTCCTCCCTCCCTTTTCCCCTTCATTTCCTCCCTCCCTTTCCTTCCTCTCCTCCTTTCCCCCGTCCTCAGCCTCTCTGTCTCTCGTCTCGCCTTGTCTGTTCCCCGTCACTCAGCATCTCTTCGGATTTACGGGTCAAATATTTGCCGCATCTCGCAGCATCTCTCATCACCGCGTCTTAGATGTTGCCGGTTCATGGA
>NC_051409.1:4077888-4077985 GCF_015228065.2 Penaeus monodon | reverse complement strand
ACGCTAATTCAAATATGTACGGAAGGTTTACTTATTCAACTCCAAAGATGAATAATGCATCAAAGAATCACATGACAGAAGTAAAGGCAAGTTACTC
>NC_051409.1:4076982-4077249 GCF_015228065.2 Penaeus monodon | reverse complement strand
TTCATCTCATTACGATGTAACTGGTTCTGCCAGTTTCATCCCTAACTGTCGAATGGAAATCAATTGCCTATGATGGCTTCTACTCAGTAGCAATAGTTTCAATATCAATATTTTTTACGTTTCCCTTTTCCTGCCTTTCTTAAATTTATCTCCATCTTTTCTTGACACTTTATTTATCCCTTTATTCCTTTTTTTCCATTTAATTATTCATTCATACTTCGTTGTTTTTTCTTATTATTATTTTGTTTATCATATCATCTAACTTCA
>NC_051409.1:4076742-4076901 GCF_015228065.2 Penaeus monodon | reverse complement strand
ATTATCCATTTATTTCGTCCTTCCTCTCATTCTTTTCGGGCATTCCCTTCATATGCTTTCGTAGCTGTTTATAGAACTTAAGTACGAGGCTCAAAATGAGTAAGAAAAGACGATAAAGTAAATAAATGGATAAGACAGAAGGAGAAGAGAAGGAGGAGG
>NC_051409.1:4076419-4076540 GCF_015228065.2 Penaeus monodon | reverse complement strand
AGATAAAGAGATAAACAAACAGAAAGGGAGAAAGAGTACGAGAGAAAACGAAGAATAAAAGAAACGACGAACAGAGAGAGGAGCCATCAAACATCCAGAACGAGACAACAAGTCTACAACA
>NC_051409.1:4075860-4076139 GCF_015228065.2 Penaeus monodon | reverse complement strand
TGATCCACCGCATCTACCAAGGGGCCGGATTAATGCGTGTCACATATTGCGGTTTGTGAAGATGATAAACCGCCCTGGGTCTCTGGTTTATTTGGCCTTTTACCGAGGTTTATGGCTGTACCTATATCCCTTCTTCCTCAACCCTTTCTCCTTCGCACTCGTTCCTCCTTTGATCTATCTTTTTATCACTTTTCTCCATTTTTTTTCTTCTTCTTTCCTATCTCCCCTGTTTTCATTCCTCCTCTTTGATTTAACTTCCTTCCTCCCCTTCATCATCTT
>NC_051409.1:4075494-4075777 GCF_015228065.2 Penaeus monodon | reverse complement strand
TTCTCCATACTCTTTAACCAGACAGACAAATCCATTTTCTTCACAGGAAGGTGTTTATATAGCCTTCACGCGGACGCGAACGTAGCTTCCCGTGACTCAGAGGGCGCAGGTTATGAACAATTGGCCATTTTGTTTTCTGGGAAATTTAATTAAGCGAGTGACACAGGACAGGTATGTACGTACACGAAGGTGCAAGGTGTACACTTTCCTCTCTTTCAAGGTGTACACTTTCATCTCTTTCAAGGTGTACACTTTCATCTTTGGTGAAACGCGAAAAGAGTGA
>NC_051409.1:4075360-4075448 GCF_015228065.2 Penaeus monodon | reverse complement strand
CTGAGATTTGTGGGGTAGATATATTTTCGTTCTTCATTTAGTGTTCATTTTGTGTGTGTGTTTTTGGGAGTTTCTTAAGTTATCGTTC
>NC_051409.1:4074779-4074934 GCF_015228065.2 Penaeus monodon | reverse complement strand
CCTTCCTTTCCTTCCTCTCGTTGAGGCCTTGGTGGAAATAATTATTAAATTCTTCCCCACGAAAACTCAGGCAAAATTCTTTTTTTTTATAACAAGAATATGTCTCTAGAGATTACGTTGGGGGTTTGTGGGAGAAAGCATGTTAATGGTATAGT
>NC_051409.1:4074069-4074233 GCF_015228065.2 Penaeus monodon | reverse complement strand
GAGCACCTGAGGCAGTAATAAAGCGATGGCAAAATGCCTCTCCCCCCCTTGACATGTCACCCCCGCCCTTCCCCCCTCCCCCACCACTGCTTGCGTCTTAATGCTTTCATGAGTGATTGCACGGGAGAGAGACAGGCAGCTCTGGTGAGTTTGACAGGGGAGAG
>NC_051409.1:4073697-4073800 GCF_015228065.2 Penaeus monodon | reverse complement strand
GAAGGAGGAAGGAGGGCGGGGTGAGAAATAAGACGGGAGAGGGAGAAGGTGTTAATTAAATGTTGGCTCATACTAAATCTTAAAGTTGTCTCAGGTTTAGCCA
>NC_051409.1:4073403-4073520 GCF_015228065.2 Penaeus monodon | reverse complement strand
TGCAAATAGTAATGATATTATTCGTTTGAGTTTCTCGGTTGAAATCTTATAATTGTGGGTCGTAAAACGGGTGTGGAAGCAAATAAAATATAAAGATGAGAAGAAAAGAGAGAAGGG
>NC_051409.1:4073140-4073254 GCF_015228065.2 Penaeus monodon | reverse complement strand
GAAAGGAGGTCGCGCATGAGGGACCGGATTTCTCAGGAAGTGCCAATGGGGGGGGGGGGGGGTGAGGAGAGTGCCGCTGCAAGTGCCACGCCGCACTTGCAGGCTCTCTCCGTT
>NC_051409.1:4072985-4073096 GCF_015228065.2 Penaeus monodon | reverse complement strand
CCCTTCCCTTCGACACCGCCGGTAATTCGGAAAAAAAAACTGAAATTGACACAGGACAGGCATGCACGCACACGCAGACGCTAGCGAGGTGTGCGCTTTCCTCTTTCCATT
>NC_051409.1:4072424-4072960 GCF_015228065.2 Penaeus monodon | reverse complement strand
CCTTTTTTATGAGATTTGTGGAGTGGGTATTATAACAAGAATGCCCCGACTAACTCGCAAGGGCGTGAAGCCGCGGCGACTCACCTGAGAAGAAGGCTGCGGGCGGCGGCGGGAGGTTCTCGGCGAAGTCGTGGAAGCCGTAGAGGCCGAGGAGGCGCCTCATGGTGAGCTCGGCGTAGTCCTTCATGTCGGCGGAGGGCTCGGCCTCAACGCCCTCCCCGCGCGGCCCCGGCGACGTCGGCCGCGCCAGCAGGGCGTTCAGGCGCGGGTGCAGCGGGTTCCCGCCGGCGCCGCTGACGGACACGCCGCCGCCCGTCAGGTCGACGGCCTCGTCCAGGCGGCGCGGCAGCAGCGTGCGGCGCAGCGTCGGCGTCTCCGACAGGTCGAGGGGCAGCTCGGACGCCGACGAGCCCTCGTTGTCGGCGTCGCGCGAGGCGAGGCGGCCGCGCCCCTCGGAGTCGCTGGCGCCCTCCGTGTCGTCGCTGTCGGTGTACGTGTACACGATGTTCCGCGGCTTGAAGTTCTTGCGCTTGTTG
>NC_051409.1:4072201-4072350 GCF_015228065.2 Penaeus monodon | reverse complement strand
CTCGGGGAAGGCGCGCGAGGACGAGTCGTCGTCGATGAACATCGGGGCGCCCTCCGAGTCGTCGCAGTCCATGTGGTCGGCGGCGTCGTCGTCCAGGGGCGCCGCCTCCGCCTCGGGGTTCGACTCGTCCTCCAGGTGCGGCGCCAGCG
>NC_051409.1:4071945-4072098 GCF_015228065.2 Penaeus monodon | reverse complement strand
GGTCCGAACGCGATCTGAGGAGGAGCAGGAAGCCGTCATTTCGGGGAAACGGACGCGTGAGGAATATCAATGAGGTCGATCACAAGGAACAGCAACGAACAGCGAAATGGTCGTTAAACAGTGAATTTGGCCTTGGCAAAGAAACGAAAAGGG
>NC_051409.1:4071612-4071706 GCF_015228065.2 Penaeus monodon | reverse complement strand
TGAATAAAATTGAAAGAACAGAATAATGTCAGCAGAAGACAATAGAGTAATTACACCGATATTTATGACCAAGCTGCTATATGTAAAAATGAAT
>NC_051409.1:4071208-4071383 GCF_015228065.2 Penaeus monodon | reverse complement strand
GCGCATAGGCCGGCTTACCTGCGTGGTCGTTGTGGGCGTGTAATGGGTGATCGTCTGAAAATGTGGGCGTGGGCGGCGGCTGAGGCCCTCCTAACACCTCGCCCACGCTGGCAGGAACACTCACAATCTCCATGGCATCCTAGGGAGAGAGAAATAACACGTTAGCTTGGGTTTT
>NC_051409.1:4070794-4070947 GCF_015228065.2 Penaeus monodon | reverse complement strand
AATATACATTCTATCTATTAGCATACACATTACCACATTTATGTTAATTTTATTTCGCAATTACGTGTACATAACAGGTAGCATTTAACTCCTGATCCAAAATAATGGTTATATATTACGCAACGCAAAATACTTCAAATCGACGGAGCAGCG
>NC_051409.1:4070430-4070763 GCF_015228065.2 Penaeus monodon | reverse complement strand
ATATTACGTCTTTATTATCATCAATTTTTTGCAACTGCTGCAACGATCAAAAATGGTTCCTTATTTTCAAGAAACAATTATTGTCATTACTGTCATTAGGACGATAGTTATTTCCCATCTTATTATAAATGTCATTAGTCGGAAAGGAACACTGTAATTATCACACATAACAAAGAAATAAAAACCGTATATTAGAAATAGTTGATGATAATTCATATGGTTAATACATAGTATCGCTGAATTATTGATATCAGATTAAAAGAATTATTGATAGTGATCATCACAGCTATAATATCTAAACAGCTAATGATTATTATAGTGATGATAATGATG
>NC_051409.1:4069992-4070284 GCF_015228065.2 Penaeus monodon | reverse complement strand
CAACAACAAAAACTAGTATTATCAGTACTATTAATTACAACTGTTATCAACTTTATTACGAAAAATATCTCCACCATAGTCACAACAATCCCAAATTAATATTAACTTTAATTAATTTTATAATAATCATGTTTTTCTCTTCTCCTTACATTTATCCTTATCTTTTTATCTTTTTTTTCTCTCATTTCATTTCATGACTTTGTAACGAAAGAAGGAAATATTCATAGGAGGGAGACGTGAAAAAATTGATAAATCAGAATTAGATATTCGTACATTAATAAAACATGTTACT
>NC_051409.1:4069591-4069752 GCF_015228065.2 Penaeus monodon | reverse complement strand
TATCCGCCATTACTTCGCTGCGAGACTGGAAAATCAACCTCGGTATGTCATTAGCGCCAAATTGAGCGGAAATGAATAAAAAGAAAAATAAATAGATGAAAACGTGTGGGAAATATTACATGGAAGAGAAGGGAAGAGAGGGAGAGAGAAGAAGGAAGGGT
>NC_051409.1:4069128-4069212 GCF_015228065.2 Penaeus monodon | reverse complement strand
CATCAAAATATTTAGGGAATGTATATATGTTTCCCGTATTTCCTGAAATATGCGTCAACACTTGAGATATTCATAGCTACTTCC
>NC_051409.1:4068625-4068772 GCF_015228065.2 Penaeus monodon | reverse complement strand
ATACTGAAATACGCATAATAATGATATTATTCGTGTTATCACTGTAATCGTGATTATCATTATTATCATATTGTTTCGTATCTTTTTGTGTTATTGTTCACATTTTAATGTTTATGAAATTTAACAGTGGTAGAAGATCAACCTCAT
>NC_051409.1:4067393-4067483 GCF_015228065.2 Penaeus monodon | reverse complement strand
TGTTTTTTTTTGTATACAAATAAAAATTAATAAACAAATAGAAAAAAAAAAAAAGATAGAAAAACAAATAGATGAATAATTAAATGAATG
>NC_051409.1:4066512-4067276 GCF_015228065.2 Penaeus monodon | reverse complement strand
GTTTCCAGGACCGCCCCCTCTCGTTCTCTAATATATGCACGTTTTTTACGACGTTGACACACACACACAGCCCATGTTAAAGAGTCAACACGAGCAAAACAAAGAATAAATACTGATTATCTGAAATTATCGCAAAAAAACACACCCTTTCTCCTCCCGCCTCTATCACGCAATTTTTTTTTTTGCAAATTGTTAGTCAAAGTTGCTTCCAAAGGTCGTTTGAAAAGGTCGTTTCGAAGAGTCGTTTGAAAAGGTCGTTTCGAAAGGTTGTTTCAAAGAGTTGTTTCGAAGAGTCGTTTCAAAAAAGTCGTTTCGAAGAGTCGTTTCAAAAGGTCGTTTCAATAAATCGCCTTAATAATTTAATTTAAAAAATCGCTTCAAGGGGTCGTTTTATAAAGCCGTTTCGAAGAAGTCGCCCAAAAAACGTCGTTTTAATAAATCGCATAAAAATCACGTTTCGAAGTCGCTTCAAAAAGTCGCTTTAAGAAGATTTTCTTGTTCTTTCTTCGTCTTGAGGACCTGGAGGTGTGATTCTTCGTTTTCTCGTTCTTCTTCTGTTTATCACCATTGTTAATATTATCATCATCTTATTCTTTCTTTATATTTTCGTTCTTTTAATCTATCTCCGGTAATTTCGCGGAGGAAGCTGTGCGGTAAATTGGTTCGGTTTATATATTTATATATATCTTTATTTCTTTTTATTTCTTCTAATTCGTTTTAATTATCATCATTTCCTTATTCTTTCCTTATCGGTCTATGTCAGA
>NC_051409.1:4066328-4066474 GCF_015228065.2 Penaeus monodon | reverse complement strand
GTATTCTATCTATTCCATATTATATCTTTTCCATTTGAACACAGTAATTCATTTCAGAGTTTCCTCGCTAGCATTGCTACATACTAGCGCTTAATCGCTATGGATCTGCGCTAAGGCATCCATCATCTCCGCTACATCACGCGGCG
>NC_051409.1:4065574-4066304 GCF_015228065.2 Penaeus monodon | reverse complement strand
GAAAAGCCATAACGACCTCCGCTAACCTGGTTTGCGTTCCCACTAAACGCTACAAAAAAGCGCTACTTATCATTATTCCATATCGTCAAGAGTTGGTGTTGTCAGTAAACGCTACAGAAAAAAAAGCGCTACCCGCCATTATTCCATAACGAGAGAGCCGCTGTTGTTTTTTCCCTTCCTTCTAACCGTAAGTCTTTCAGATCCGCTCTTGGGCCAAGGAGCTCCTTCAACCCCGCTGATAATGAAGCGCGTTTCCGCTAAATCACCTGGAAGAAACTTCGCTACGAGGTGTTGCCACAGGGAAGGGCGGGATTTCCTTTCTTTTTCGCTATATGGCGATTTATTTCACTTCGCTTGCTTTGTCATCGCTGCATTACGCGCCGAGTCCGCTGATATTGGCAATACTGGTGTTTTATTAGCGTTAATTTTACCGAGAAACGGGAATTATTTCTATTGGTTATTTCACCCGTTTCTGGCTCATCTCGCAAGCAAGGATGCAGTTGATGCATTTCTGCAACATTGCGAAAGTCGCTTGTCTTCCTTTTTTTCACGAAATATGTATCTTTACCGCTAACAAGCCTTAATTCCATCACATTGGGTGCAAATTACGCTACATTCTAGCGATACCCGACCCTTTCCTCGCAGATTAAGAATTCGATATCAAATAATCGAGAGAAAAAAAAACCCTCTCTATTTCTCGCATCAAAAACAAAAATCATCTTCGTGTTGA
>NC_051409.1:4065431-4065536 GCF_015228065.2 Penaeus monodon | reverse complement strand
CCTTAAGATATCTCCAACCACATCCGTTTCCCCAGCGTTGCCATTTCAAGCCTTTCCTAACGCTACATCATAGCAGACACGGGCGCTGTGGTTGGTAGCGCGTTT
>NC_051409.1:4065246-4065395 GCF_015228065.2 Penaeus monodon | reverse complement strand
GCCGCTGTTGCGCGCTGTTGCAACGCTCGTTTCTGCAACATCACAAGAATATTCCAGTCCATTACAGACGTCGGTTTCCTGCCCCGTTGCGAAAGCCTCTCCCGATCCCTCTTCGGTAGATGACTATGAGAAGATAAAGATAAAAGGTG
>NC_051409.1:4064795-4064954 GCF_015228065.2 Penaeus monodon | reverse complement strand
CGAGAATCCAGAAAGAACAAAACAAAGCAACATAAAACACCAAAAAACCAAAACGAAAAACGTAATAACGAATAAAACCAAAAACCGCTAAACATCTCACAGCATCTCGCTACAAAACCGCTAGCCATTGCCGCTAAATTCGAAAGCGCTTAAGTGATT
>NC_051409.1:4064585-4064697 GCF_015228065.2 Penaeus monodon | reverse complement strand
ACAAAAAATAGTAATATTCCCTCCGTTACAACTTCCTTCCTGTCTGTATTTTCGCGGTTTGAGTTTCCTTTTTCCTCCGTTTCTCCGCCAATGAAAAATGATAGCTTGTAAG
>NC_051409.1:4063595-4063739 GCF_015228065.2 Penaeus monodon | reverse complement strand
GGCGCGGAGCGACCGTCCTCTCGGCCGACTGTGACGAACTTCATCTCAGAAACAAAGCTTCTTCAAGTCACAGATAACGCGGCAAATCTTATCTGTTTCCTTTCTTCTTATTCCACAGTTATTTCCGATTATGCTGCATGCACT
>NC_051409.1:4062925-4063064 GCF_015228065.2 Penaeus monodon | reverse complement strand
GCGTAAGTTATATAATAATTCCCAAATCTCATAAGGACCGCCGAAAAAAAGCTATATATATATAATCCTCATTTTCTAATTCCATTCTTCCTTCCCTCCTCTCACCCTATCTTTTTTTAATCCCCCCCCCCCCGACCAA
>NC_051409.1:4062591-4062680 GCF_015228065.2 Penaeus monodon | reverse complement strand
GAGTTAATCCTCAAAGGTAATCGGAGCGGTCCTAAAACCCAGGAGAACCTCCGTGAATCGCGTTAATCCGCTAATCCCTTTGCTTACAA
>NC_051409.1:4062047-4062429 GCF_015228065.2 Penaeus monodon | reverse complement strand
TCCTAAATCCCGTATCCTATACTCGTGTCATGTAAGAGAGATTGGGTGGATTTGTGGATCGGGTTAACCCCCTTCCCCCCCTCCTCTTCTCTCCTTCCTCCTCCCCTCCTTCTTCCCCTTACCCCCCTTTCTTCCCTACCTCCCCTTCTTCCTTACCCCCCTTCTTCCTCACCTTCCCCTTCCCCTTCCCCTTCCCCCTTCCTCACCTTCCCCTGCCCCCTCCCCCCCTCCCCCCATTCCTCACCTCCAACCCCCCCTTTCGTCCGCCTCCCCCCTCCCCTTCCCCCTCCTCGGAACGCCATTTTTCTTACCTATAAAATATGGTCGGTTCTCAGTTAATATATATTTTTTTCTTACATGATCAAAATGTTCGACGACTGAT
>NC_051409.1:4061487-4061636 GCF_015228065.2 Penaeus monodon | reverse complement strand
CCGTCCGGATTTCTGCACTTATTCCATTAATTGCCAAGGGAACAGCTGTAATTGATGCTGTAGCGAGGAAGCCACGGGCGTCTGGGCTAATGTTTTGTAGTCATGGAAAGGAATTAATGTCCAAAAGGTTCAGAAAGATGAGACAAAGG
>NC_051409.1:4061002-4061243 GCF_015228065.2 Penaeus monodon | reverse complement strand
TTAAACAAATGTACACATACACATATCTCCCCCCCCATCCCCCTCCAAAAAAAAAAAAAATATATATATATATAGCGGAAGTTATACACACATATTTATTTCTGTTCCAATTCGCTAAAAAGGATTTGAAATTGGACGAAAGATATGTCAGCGCATCGAATTTACGGGCTGAGGAAATGGTCTAGGCGGGAGGGATGTTAATATTCTGATAATTACTAGGATGGGAAATGTGTTCGTGAAA
>NC_051409.1:4060824-4060905 GCF_015228065.2 Penaeus monodon | reverse complement strand
TGTTTATGGGGTGTTTGCAGGGTGTGTGTGTATGAGGGGGTTGGGGGGTGGGGGGGAGTGTGTGAGGGGTGTTTTATCGCT
>NC_051409.1:4060191-4060347 GCF_015228065.2 Penaeus monodon | reverse complement strand
CTTCTCCGGTTCCGCCTCTATTTGTCATCCGGAATTGGGAGCTCGCGTGCTCCTTAATTAAATAGCGATTCATACAATTTCTTAATGCAAAGCCGTAATTAGGAGAATAACATTTAATTAATCAAGAGGAAAAGCTTTCTTAATCCAGGGTAATAT
>NC_051409.1:4059198-4059269 GCF_015228065.2 Penaeus monodon | reverse complement strand
CCACCTTTTAAAGAACATTGCGCTAAAATGTTATCATCTTTTTTGTATCTTCTGTTTTTAATCACCCGCAA
>NC_051409.1:4058932-4058999 GCF_015228065.2 Penaeus monodon | reverse complement strand
TATCTTTCGTAAATATTTTCGTTCTCGGAAACTACGTCGCGTGCGGTCGACTTCCGGCGGTTAGCGA
>NC_051409.1:4058553-4058632 GCF_015228065.2 Penaeus monodon | reverse complement strand
TACAAGGCTTAGTGCGTAAGTGTGGGGGGTGGGGGTAAGGATATGGTGGGGGAGGGGTGTAGGTGATACGAGGGACTGC
>NC_051409.1:4058163-4058256 GCF_015228065.2 Penaeus monodon | reverse complement strand
TTACGACGAAATAACTGGCCCACTATGGCCTTTTGGCTGGCCCGCTAACCGTATTATATTTTTCCCTTCCCGACATGATCGCTTTAGTGGATG
>NC_051409.1:4057303-4057816 GCF_015228065.2 Penaeus monodon | reverse complement strand
GAGATTATTGCAATCACGGGAAAAAGAGACTGGAGGCAGGTGGGCAGTTAGATTAATTAGGAAAATGTGTGGCCGCTGCTCGCATGATCCAGAGCTGAAACAAAGCTCAAAGTTAATTGCCTCGCGTGCCCTGTGCTCCCCCCCCACTCCTCCCCCTCTTCCCCCCCTTCCCCCCTTCCCCTCCCCCCCCTTCTTGCAATTCCCTGTGCTCTCCCCCCCTTCCCTTGCCCCCCTCTCCCCCTCCTCTTCCCCCCTCCCCCTTCTTGCAATTCCCTCCTGTCTCCCTCAAACATCGTCCTTTCCTGCTTACCCCATTCGAAAAGATGGGGAGATGAAAGAGGAAAGGGAATAGGGAGAAAAAGACGGAGAATGAGAGGAAAGAGAGAGAAGGAGAGGAAAGGGGAGCCGGTGAGGGAGAGGAGAAGAGTTGGAAAGAAGAGAATAGAGGGAGGGAGGAGAAGAAGGAAGGATGGAGAGGGATAGGGGGATGGTAAGAAGAGAGAGAAAGAAAAG
>NC_051409.1:4057109-4057199 GCF_015228065.2 Penaeus monodon | reverse complement strand
GAGAATTTAGAATAGAAGATAGATAATGAAGAGAGAGAGAGAGAGAGAGAGGATACGAGATAAGAACGAAAGAGAAGAGAAGAGGCAAAT
>NC_051409.1:4056736-4056886 GCF_015228065.2 Penaeus monodon | reverse complement strand
ACCCGTGTTACTGATAGCTGGCAATGACTCACATACAAGTGCTGGTGTGCAAATGATACAATGTGTGAAAAAAGCAAACAGTTGGGTCGGAGTTACAGACAGCTAACACTACCGCTTCATGAGAGAGAGATGTTTGGTTTTCATAATGGG
>NC_051409.1:4055912-4056355 GCF_015228065.2 Penaeus monodon | reverse complement strand
AAACAAAAAACAGAAACAAAAACAAATAAGAAAAAATAAGAAACATAAACAAGAAAAGGACAGAAAAACAAGAAAAAAAACAATAATGACAAACACAAGTAAACATCATTAAAATTATAACGAAAGTGTACACGATTATCATATTTTCATTGACCCAATCTTCGAAGAAATTAAGAAATTGAGTGAAAATCCAATTAACAAATTATGATTAAGAATAAACAATTAACGCAATTGGTGTTTCTCCTTTCACTATTTTTTTTTTTTAGTATAAAATAATTAAAAGAATGATGTAAAAGGGAGAAGGAAAAAATAAAATATGATTAATTTATAACAATAATTGCGTGATTTTTCTTTTATTTTACGGAAAAAAAGTAATATATATTTTTTTCTTTAAGACGGAAAGGAAATAATGATTGGATAGATGGAGAAATAACAATGATAAT
>NC_051409.1:4055606-4055681 GCF_015228065.2 Penaeus monodon | reverse complement strand
CAAAACGATAACGTAAGAGAACAGCGACAGATGAACGACAGGAATATAATACTTATACTATTATAACAAAAAGGG
>NC_051409.1:4055446-4055573 GCF_015228065.2 Penaeus monodon | reverse complement strand
AACAGAGTAGTAGAGATGAATAACAAGAGACGAAACGAGAGAGCAACAGGAAGATGGGCACCGAGAGACGCAAAATATACGTAACAAAAGGGAGAGTATAAAGAAGTAAGAAAAAAGGAGAGGAATT
>NC_051409.1:4055108-4055239 GCF_015228065.2 Penaeus monodon | reverse complement strand
GGATGTGCCATAGGAGGAGAATTAAATTTCTTGGGGCGGGGAAAGGGGAAAAGCTAGAACGACTTGGGAAGGAAGTTACTTGTTGAGACAAGAAAAGATGCGGCCGGGGGGGAACGGACGAGAAATTGGGA
>NC_051409.1:4054967-4055072 GCF_015228065.2 Penaeus monodon | reverse complement strand
AAAGGGGGTAAAGGGGGGGGGGGGGAAAAGGGGGGAAGGGTGGGAAGGGGGGAGGGGGTTTTGGGGGAAAAAGGGGGGAAAGGGGGGGTGGGGGGGGGAAGAAGA
>NC_051409.1:4054776-4054935 GCF_015228065.2 Penaeus monodon | reverse complement strand
AAAAGGGGGGAAAAGGGGGGAAAGGGGAAGGGGGGGGGGGGGGGGGAAAGGGGGGGAGGGGAAGAGAAGGGGGAGAGGGAGAAAGGGAAAGGGGGGGGGGAAGGAGCGAAGGGGGAAATTTGGGGAAAAGGGGGGGGGGGAAAAAAAGGGGGGAGGGGA
>NC_051409.1:4054281-4054429 GCF_015228065.2 Penaeus monodon | reverse complement strand
ACTCTATCATTATTCTTTCCGATTTTTTTCCTCTTTATTACATTTTCATTAAAATTTATTTTCTTTATTCATCGAGAGGAGAAGAAATTTGCAAGTACGGATTAATTTTAGATGAAATAAATGAAATTAATTCCAAGGAAAGGTTAAA
>NC_051409.1:4053943-4054135 GCF_015228065.2 Penaeus monodon | reverse complement strand
ACTACCAAACGAGACAAATGCAAACTTGAAAAATCACGTGTTTCTTCTTCTCGGAAAACGCCCATCGAAAATAATTAAATTTGATCGAGATCGTATCAGTTCGAGAAAATCTAAATATCGAAATTCGTCACAACAGCAATCACGCTTTTTAGTCGGAATATCACGGTAATCGAATTGTTATTGAAAGGCTGT
>NC_051409.1:4053493-4053646 GCF_015228065.2 Penaeus monodon | reverse complement strand
GAGACAACAAGACCGCAATTTTTGACACCGAACAGGAGGAGGAAATGACCGGAATTAATGACTGGGAAAGGGGGCGCGAAACGGTGGAAAGGACATTACATCGAGGTCAAGCGACAAGGGAAAAGAAGAAACCACAAGTGTAACATCATAAAA
>NC_051409.1:4052848-4053179 GCF_015228065.2 Penaeus monodon | reverse complement strand
TGGGGGGGGAGAGAAAAGAAATACACAAAAGCGGAAACAAACGAATTCCAAATTCTTAAAAAAAAAAAATAGCGAAGAAAAAGAAAAAGAAAAAAAAAAGGAAAAAATGGAAAGAAAAGAAAAGAAAAGAAAAGAAAAGAAAAGAAAATAATAGAGAAAAAAAGAAGAATAAAGAAATACTCAAACAAATGACATAAACAAAGGAACCTTCCCACGACTTCCCCCCAAAAAAACCCACAAACAAACACAAACAAACAAAATAATAAAAAAAAAGGTCTCAGAACCTACATAGATTAATGAACTTTCTACGAGGCTACCTGGAGAGGACCAT
>NC_051409.1:4052652-4052802 GCF_015228065.2 Penaeus monodon | reverse complement strand
AGATTGACAAGTGGCATTGATGTCCGGGTTGCGAAGAGGGGACATAGAGAGGTTGAAAAGAAGGGCGAAGGGGGGGAGGAGGAGAGGGGAGGGTATAGAAGGAATGTGGATAGGGAGGGAAGGTGAACAGATGAAAGGGATGGAGAAAGG
>NC_051409.1:4051985-4052442 GCF_015228065.2 Penaeus monodon | reverse complement strand
ACCCCAAAGAAAGAGAAAGAGAAAGTGAAACCAACAGACAGAGTTGGAAACTCGGACCCAGACGTACCGAAATAAGCCAGAGCAGAAAGGAAAATAATGATAAACACAAAAGCAAGATAGGGGTCGCCAGGGGAGGTAGAAGCAATGAGAAGAACCGACCGGCAGGGGGGTGTTTGAGGAAGGGGAAAAGGGGAGGGGGAAAAGGGGAGGGGAAAAGGGGAAAGGGAAAAGGGGAGGGGAAGAGAGGAAGGAAAAAGGGGAGGGGAAAAGGGGAGGGGGAAAGGGGAGGGGAAAGGGGAGGGGAAGAGAGGAGGGGAAGAGAGGAAGGAAAAACGAGAGGGGGAAAGGGGAGTTGAAAGGGGAGGGAAAAGGGGAGGAGAAAAGGTAGGGTGTGAGAATTCGTTGGATAAACAAGGTAAATAGGACAAAAGAGTATAAAACAGAAAAGGTAAAGGCA
>NC_051409.1:4051759-4051878 GCF_015228065.2 Penaeus monodon | reverse complement strand
TGAAAGCCATAGGAACACAGGAAGTGGAAGAGAACGAGGTGAGGGTAGCAAGGAAAGGAAAAAAAGGCAAAAACATTGTATCGAGAACATAACATACATTACGTTAATCTAGTTAGTGA
>NC_051409.1:4051625-4051730 GCF_015228065.2 Penaeus monodon | reverse complement strand
AGTGATGCTGTCTGTAGTAATGATTATAGCTTTGGAACTATAAAATTAATTACATAAAGGTAAGCAATGAGACTAAATAATATAATTACTATTATAATCTAAAAT
>NC_051409.1:4051079-4051199 GCF_015228065.2 Penaeus monodon | reverse complement strand
CTGGGAAAGGGTTACACACACACAGACACATCGGCAGCTGGCCCGGAAGCGAGCGCTCTCTCTCATACGGCCTCTCGGTAACCGGACAACTCGAAACGAAGCTCGGGTTACTCGCCGGAT
>NC_051409.1:4050529-4050726 GCF_015228065.2 Penaeus monodon | reverse complement strand
AGTGAACCCATTTTCACGTCGGGGACACACAAGGTAGTTGGTCAGTCCTGCCCCTCCCCCCCCCCTGCCCTGCCCATTGTTGCCAGACCCAACAAGGCAATCCTCTAAGCCCCTAAGATTGATGACAAAACAGCGTTACCAGAATCGCACAAATTCTTATCCCGACTTTCGCCTCTCGGTGGAAAAAAAAAATCTTC
>NC_051409.1:4049819-4050138 GCF_015228065.2 Penaeus monodon | reverse complement strand
ACCCATTTTCTCAACTGGACAGCGACAGGAGGGGAAGACGGAGAGAGAAGAGGGGAAGAAAGAGAGAGAGAGGAGGCGAAGAAAGAGAGAGAGAGGAGGCGAAGAAAGAGAGAGAGAGGAGGCGAAGAAAGGGGGAGGAGAAGGAGAAGGAGAAGAGAGGGGAGGGAGGGAGGGAGAGAGGGGGTAACAAACCTCTTTTTTATTTCTTTTTTTTATTTCCTCTTCCCCCCCAACCCCCCGCTAACTTCCCCCTACCATCCGTCCCTCCAAACGTATGACCATTCAGCCTAGTTACCGAATGTCCGGTCAAATTCAGGTG
>NC_051409.1:4049585-4049791 GCF_015228065.2 Penaeus monodon | reverse complement strand
TATCCCCCCCCGCACTAAAAAAAGGAAAAAAAGGGGAGAAAAATAAATAAGAATAAAAAGAAAATAAAAGAGAAATAAATAGGGTGGGAATTATATCCCAAAATGTCAATAATCAAAGAGGATGACAAATTTCCCGCGGGGAGCGACGGGCGTAAAGAATTTATGCGAAATTTTTTTTCTTAAAAAAACCCACCTTTTTAAGAATG
>NC_051409.1:4049422-4049540 GCF_015228065.2 Penaeus monodon | reverse complement strand
CTCTCCCTGATTTCGGTAAACGTTACTTCCCCCTCCCCCCCCTCCCCCCACTTGCTTTTTTCCGTGAGAAAATTCCTGTGTTTGGAATATTTCTGCTTGTCAATCTATCATCTTCGGT
>NC_051409.1:4048450-4048787 GCF_015228065.2 Penaeus monodon | reverse complement strand
GTACCCCCTCCCCCCCCTTCCCCAACATTACCGCCGCACCTTTCAGTCAAATCTATCGATTCGCCAATAAAGGTATTCCAACACTTAAACACAAATACAAACTTTAAAAGCTTGAATATATTTTTGAAACGTTTTATAGCATCGTCTCTTGTGTTCCTCATGATAATGCTATGTGCAATATGGTGAAGTAGCAAACAGCGAAGGAATTTCGACCTTCTGTAAAGCGCACGTAGAGGCGATAATATATAATCCAATGTATATACGTAAATGTTAATTACATCGCATCGCAGGTAATATTACAAGGCGAGATAAGTGATCAGAAGTAATGACAATTATT
>NC_051409.1:4048202-4048365 GCF_015228065.2 Penaeus monodon | reverse complement strand
TTCTTATTTGGGAGCGAAAGTGTTAGCCAAGAGAAGGCGGTAATTGATAGCGTAACAATCAGGTCGAAATAGATTTTTACTTTCAATAAAATTTTCCCAAAACAAAGCTTTGGGTGAGACGGTCGCCGGGCGGGAAAAATTTAGCCGTTTGGCCGGAATGGAC
>NC_051409.1:4047596-4047823 GCF_015228065.2 Penaeus monodon | reverse complement strand
CAAAATAGCGAGAGGAAACGCCGAATATCATTTATCCCCCGAAAGCCGAGGCTCCGCCGTGGATATCTATCAAACGCCAATATCCCGCTCGATAGCAACTTCCGCTAAACACCGCGCGTTCGCCTTAAACGCCAGCATCCGCTATGCGACGGCGGCCGCTACAACACCCGCCGAATCGCCGACCGGTGGCCCGATTCGCCGCCGCCGGACGATCACACCGTCAGTAT
>NC_051409.1:4046533-4047364 GCF_015228065.2 Penaeus monodon | reverse complement strand
CTTCGGAACGCTCGCCCGACCGCCGACGCGCTCCCTTCGCGTAAAACAGGTAAACCGAATTCGCGTCCGGAGAGGAAACAGCCACTTAAGCGGACTTCAGTAGCCGCTCGTCACTCAGGGGGGAGGGACCTTCGCGCGCGCGTCCGTGAGCTCGCTCCTCCTCCCGCTCGCGCGAGATTCTGCGAGACTTCCGCGAGATTTCACGGGATTCGGCGAGATTTTGCGAGAATCGAGGAGCTATCACGAGAATTTTGCGAGATTGCACGAGATTCGGTGAGATATGGCGACCATTCGTTGAGATCCCTCGGGATTTTTGCGAAAATCGGGAAGAGAGATTTCATTAGATTTTTGCGAGAATTCTGCGAGATTTCACGTTTTTTTCTGCGAGATTTTACGAGAATTCGACAACTCTCCCGAGATTTCAGCGAGGACTCCTCGAGATTCGCCGAGATTTCACGGAATTTCGCGAGAATTCAACGAGATTCTCCGAAGCGTCCGGCGAAAAAAAACCAGCTTCACGAAACACGCTTCGAACCGCCCAGGGCCTCGCCGCAATTTTTTTTTTTTTTATTCTCCTTTTTAATCATCCTCCCGCATTTCAATATAAAAAGACCCATAAACCCACATAAACTAAAACCTCGATAAACGCAAGCAAAGTATAGACATAAACTTCAACTAATTGCAACTGGAGGCCGTTGCCTTTGACGACAACGGCCGCTGAAGCCTGTAGTTACCTGTATGATAGAGTTACACGTCGCAATCATGTATGTTACACGTCGCAATCATCACCCTATGAACTTTGTAGATAGTGATGGCGTCCATTGCAATTCA
>NC_051409.1:4045659-4045731 GCF_015228065.2 Penaeus monodon | reverse complement strand
TCATACACCAAGCCTCATGCGAACATTTTGAACACTTGATCACCCCTTCGTGTTCATCTTGACGAGCCCGGT
>NC_051409.1:4045455-4045607 GCF_015228065.2 Penaeus monodon | reverse complement strand
TTGTGATGAGGGTCATACTCCAGGTAATTATAGTAAAAAAAAAAAATTAAGCTTGATTCTGATAATGAAGAAGCGATCGTCAAAGTTGCCCCGTGATGGTTAGTGATGAATACATTAACATTATCTCAAACATCAATATTAAGGTTGTTATC
>NC_051409.1:4044611-4044771 GCF_015228065.2 Penaeus monodon | reverse complement strand
AAGGTGCATTGAGAAAAATAAATACTTATATTTCTGCGAGTGATGATAGCGCTAAAATGCTAAGTTAAGGTAAATTACTGTTAATGATAATAAAGTTAAATGTTAAATCTTTGATAATTACTGTTGATGATAATAGTTCTAATTGATAAATCTTTTGCGC
>NC_051409.1:4044498-4044576 GCF_015228065.2 Penaeus monodon | reverse complement strand
ATATATAGCAAGAAAGAAAGTAATGATAATTCAAATAACAACCAAAACCGATTAAGAGAAACACAATAAACCAGATTT
>NC_051409.1:4044138-4044369 GCF_015228065.2 Penaeus monodon | reverse complement strand
ATATTACATTATTATTAATAAGAGAGGTAAACGGGAAAGCACATAACCATATCATTACATTTATTATGATTTATTTAACATGTTTTATGATTAATGTTAGAATTATCATTATTGTCTTTAGTTAACACGTTTGTCATGTTTGCGTTCTCAAATGCAGCAGAAAAAAACAATGAAATCTTTCGCGATAATTAACTATAAATAATAGATAATGAAAAGATAGAGTGAGAGGAG
>NC_051409.1:4043716-4043888 GCF_015228065.2 Penaeus monodon | reverse complement strand
GAAGGATGATAATAATGATAGCGATTTACTTGCAACTTGCAGCCTTCATTTAATCGTGCATCACCGCCACTACGCACGCATTTCGACCGTGAGATATAACGTATACAGTAAACACGAAGGTTTGTAGAATAAGCGACCAGATTGTATTCCTTTTTTCACCGAATTTCACGCG
>NC_051409.1:4043499-4043622 GCF_015228065.2 Penaeus monodon | reverse complement strand
AGTAGATTTAGGGTAAAAAGAAAAAGTAAAAGGTATTGAAGACTGAAATAAATCTAAGCGATTGTTCATGATAGATTTTTTTTCACTCAGATTTCGAGTCAATTTTCCGTCGATATAATTTAG
>NC_051409.1:4043204-4043475 GCF_015228065.2 Penaeus monodon | reverse complement strand
CAATATTGAAGATTGAAATATATCTCCTTTTATGATATATTTATTCTAATTCAATTAGATATGGATCCACGTGTCAGTCGGGAAAAGGAAACAAAGAAAACGCTTTTACACGACCCTGGAATAAGCTTGTTTCGGGTCACATCTCCATTACACGACCCGGAGGTAATTTCAGACAAACACTTGTCTTTAACAAACTTCTTACATAAAAAAAAAAAACTTCATATGACCACTAAATCTCTTACACGATTTTGAAAGAGAAATTATGGTAGAG
>NC_051409.1:4042828-4043173 GCF_015228065.2 Penaeus monodon | reverse complement strand
CACCGATGATTATTTTAAAAGAGAGGGAAAACGCGTTGAGCTTTAATAAAAAAAGAGAGATAGAGAAAACACTCAAATAATTAATAAATCAGAGAAAAAAAACAACGATAAATAATACACAAAAGATAGAAAATACACACACCAATAATCAATAAAAAAGAGAAACAATAAAACAAAACAAAAAAAAGAAAACAAACACAATAATAATAAAACGCAAAAGAAAAAAAAAAAAAAGATATATATATAAAAAAATAATAATAAAAAAAAACACACACACAAAGACAAAAAAACAAACAAACCCAAAACCAAACACCAAAAACCCTCCCCCCCCTCAAAAAAAAAGGT
>NC_051409.1:4042567-4042803 GCF_015228065.2 Penaeus monodon | reverse complement strand
CAGATGCCGCGTCGCCTAATCACGGAAGAGCACGCAGCCTCAATGTCCTAATTTGGGTTATAAACTCATCACTCAAGCGCCGTCGCGTCGTAAAGGCTGAACGTGGCCGCGGAAACTGTCGCCAGGCCATGAAAAAGTGGGCGGCCGCACGCACGCCCACGCGGGGCCATTTCGGGAAGGAGGGCGGTTTTGGGAGGGGGGGAGGGGGGGGCGGCTTTTGTTGATGTTGTTGTTGC
>NC_051409.1:4041163-4042193 GCF_015228065.2 Penaeus monodon | reverse complement strand
CGTCAAGGGATTTCTTGCCAGGAATCTCCTAATTCCTTGAGCAACTTGGCCGTCAAGAGGATTTTTCGAGAAGTGCGAGATCCGAGTTCATTAATTTTTTTCTTTCTTGCGGATGGCGATTCTCCTCCTTTATCCGGTCTTTCTCTGATGCTCATTTTTATTCTTCTGGCGTTTCCGTTTTCTGATGCTCTGTTTTTTTTTATGTCTTTTTCGTTTTCTGATATTTCTTTCTTTCTTTATTTTTTTTTGGCGTCTCCGTTTTCTGATGCTCATTTGTTTTTTTTACGTTTTTTTTTCGTTTTCTGATATTCATAAAAATAAAAAAAAATGTCTCTTAAATGGCGGTGTTTATGATTCGGATTTTTGCCGCGTTTTCTACGAAGTTTGTCGGCGAGACGGTAAATAGATCGTCCTTTTAGGATATAATACGCTTTCGCTTTTCGTAGTTATAAATAGTCCGTTCTTTTAAAACATAAACTACCTCATTTAACTTACTTGATAAGTAGATCGTTCGTTTATAATGATAGACTCCTTCCTTTTCCTAATTAAAAGACATGTATGCTTAAGGTATGATATAGATTTCCCCTTTTTAATGATAAGCAAGTCGTTCCTTAAAGATATACATTTTCACTTTCTTAATGACAACTAGATCGATACTTTCAGCGATGATATACCGTTTCACCTTTTTTTAATTATGAGGAAATCGATATTTTAGTGTATAATATACTCTGCTCTAATTAATGATAATTAGATCGTTCTTTTAAAATACAATACTCAATCCTCTCTTTCTTAACGATACTTAGAACGTCCTTTTAGGTTATAATATTTCCAGCGTTTAATGGCAAGTATGTCGTTCTTCTAAATTAAATTTTTTTTTCAACGTTTTAATGACAAGATCGTTCTTTTAGTATATAATTTCTGCTTATTTTTAACGACGATCGTTACTCTCTCCGCAAATTAAATATCTTTCCCCGCGTATTTTTGAAACATAACTGCGGGACGGCGATACAGCCAAGAAATACGATAAAGG
>NC_051409.1:4039534-4040768 GCF_015228065.2 Penaeus monodon | reverse complement strand
TTTGAGGCGAGAGAAGAAGTGCGTCCGCCCGGAGCACCGGCGATGGCGTGATCAAGATGTTAATATTAACAGGTAATATGGTAATCATAATCCGGTACTCAGTCATGTACTCACGCACGCCTACACACGATAATGCAGGTGGAGGAGGGGAGGGAGAGGGGAAGGGAGAGGAGAGGGAGAGGGAGAGGGGAGGAGGGAAGGAGAGGGGAGAGATAGGAGGGAGAAGGAAGGAAAGAAAGGAGGGAGAGGGGAGGGAGGGGAGAGAAGGAGGGAAGGAGAGGGGAGATATAGGAGGGAGAAGGGAAGGAAAGGAAAGGAGGGAGAGGGGAGGGATATGAGGGAGAAGGAAGGGAAGGAGGGAAAGAGGGAAGGGGGGAGGATAGAGGTGAGGCAGGGAGAGAAGGAGGGAAGGACGGAGAGGGGAGAAGAAATGAGAGGGAGTGAAGGTGGGAAGAGGGAGAAGGAGAGATGTAAGGGAGAGTAGAGGGAGGGGAGGAGGGAAGGAAGTTGGAGGGACGGAGAAGGGAGAAGAGACGAGAGGGAGTGACGGGGAAAGTAAAAAAGAGAAGAGGAAGTGAGGGAGGAGGGAGAAGGAAAGATGTGTCGGAGAAGTGAAGGGGAGAGAGAAAGGGAAAGTGATAAAGAGGATGAGAGGTTGAGCGTGAGAAAGGAGGAAGGGAAGAAGAATGGGGGGAGAGAAGGAGAGAAGGAAGGGGGAAGAAGTAGTGCCAGAAGAGAAAAAGGATGTGAGAGAATGAGGACGAAGGCGTAGAAGGGGAGAGAAAGAGGGATAGGAAGGAGGAAGAAGGAGAGGGGGAGATAGAGATGGGAAGGGAGAGGGAGAAGGGAGAAGAAGAGAAAAAAAAGGAGATGCGAGGAAGTGAGAGGGAAAGTAGACAGAGAGAAGAGAAGAGAAACAGGATAAGAGAAAAACTAAATAAATATGAAATAAGAAAAGGAAAGTGAGATAGAGAATGAAGCAAGGAAACACGAAGAAAGATGGAGGAGGAGAAAAAGAAAAAACAGAGGAGAAAGAGGAAAAGAGAAATTTAAAAACGTTTATAAAACATCTAAAACCAATATTACATCAGTTAAATCCTAAACTTACGATGTCGAAGATTCTCGAAGATTTTGGAAATCCGGGCTAATCCATAAGGTTCATCCGAAAAATTATCATCGGTCGCTTTCCTTCGCACCTCTCTTTATTATCTCAATTTCCGTCTTTTCACGTCTT
>NC_051409.1:4039210-4039341 GCF_015228065.2 Penaeus monodon | reverse complement strand
ATTGAGACTTTAGAAAACGTATTCCATTGTTTACGACGATGTGATAATCAAAACAACTTTCTTGATTGAACGCGCCTCTGGATCAGAAAAAAATAAAATAAAAATCTTGTGAGGGATATTTATCAAAAACC
>NC_051409.1:4038847-4039136 GCF_015228065.2 Penaeus monodon | reverse complement strand
CCCTCCCCTCGTGTGTCTCTCCTTTTAAATAAATGTCGTCAGGTTTCAAGGAAATTAATTTGAACCTTCCGTGCTCGCTGCGACGGCTGTAAACACACACATTGTATTCACGAAAACATTCCACGCCATTTTCCAATCTAATTTTTTTTTCTTTTAGGTTCGTGGTACGTCTCTCCCTTTTTCCTGCCGTCATAAAGATCATATAAAAAAAAAATCTCAAAAAAGACAATCCTAGAAAACAATAAATAAATAAAAAGGGACATTAACAAGAAGACGAACGGAAGAGGGG
>NC_051409.1:4038518-4038809 GCF_015228065.2 Penaeus monodon | reverse complement strand
TGTTATAAATATATTACACTCGTGACCCCTCGAAATCACGTGATCGCTACCACGGCGTTCAAGTTCTTTGTTTCTCGGAATCTCGGGAGTTTTCTTAAACCGTCTCGTGCCCGGAGCATATTTGTCCATTAAAAATCCGCCGCACGGAAAGGTGTCTCGAGTTGAAGACTTTGGCGTAAAAGATCGTGAAGCAATTTTACATATTTCTTAATCACCGCCGCGCCTCCGTCGCCCGATTTTGCCGCCATTATACGTAGGGTCCCTTTTATGCTCGTTTGGAGAGTTCGTATG
>NC_051409.1:4037446-4037741 GCF_015228065.2 Penaeus monodon | reverse complement strand
GACCCTGAATATGAGCGAATGCATCTCCCCACCGCAGCAGCTAACCCGAGGAAGGAGACAAAATACACAGATTTTGGGAATATTCAGCATAATCCACATTTTCTTTTCTGTATTTGTTTTTAACGCCAGGATATAATTATTAATTATTTTTTTTCAATTTGTTGATTCTTATTGATGAATCATTATTGAGATATTTGATTTCTTTTTCACGATTATTAATATATTTTTCTTAACCATATGTTTAACATGTTAATAATAGTCGTTATCGATATTTCTGTTACTACTACTACTTTCG
>NC_051409.1:4037238-4037335 GCF_015228065.2 Penaeus monodon | reverse complement strand
ATCATCAACTATATTTATTTTCAAGGATATTCATCATGGCCTACTATATAAGCGAAATTATATTTACTTTGTGCATTGGTTGTGTGTTGTGTGTGCG
>NC_051409.1:4036059-4036951 GCF_015228065.2 Penaeus monodon | reverse complement strand
GGATACTACCACTTATGCCTCGTCTATGAGTCATACATACAGAGACGAGAGACATTTAAGAATTTTAATTGTTGAGGAAACAAATAAACTCGCGTAAGACAGCAAGAACAGGGTTGAAATATGAGAGAGAGATTTCACATTCTCCTATATCGTTTCTCAGACGATGGAAAGATAGATTTATTTACTTATTTTACTTGTTAACAAACGCAAAATTAGTACCGTAGGATGATTCATCTGATCAGGAATGTATCTTCACTGGCATAAGGTATATATAAAAAAAAACAGAAAATCTCTCTCGTATTTCAAATGTATTCTGAATATTTTACGAAAATCAAAATAAAAAAAACTGGGAAATCTCTCTTGTATTTTCAAATATATTCTTGTTGTTTTACGAGAATCAAAATTAAAAACAGAAAACAGAAAAAAAAAACATTAATAAATTTCTCTCGCATTTGAAAAATATGTTCTTGTTGTTTTACGAGAAACGAAATTAATTAAAAACCAGAAACCAGAAAACAAAAATTTTAAAAACTAGAAAATTTCTCTCGCGTTTCAAAAATATATAATGTTTTACGAGAGTTAAAACCACCGCCGTTTTCCGTTCGCAGAGAGATAGCAAGCAAAATAATTTCCCTTCCGGAGAAAAGCTATCTTCACCAAAGTTAATACAAGACGAAAATATATTTTAATTCCTCTGTTATTTTATTTCATCTCGATTTGATCTTTGCGACGAATAAATGAAAGAGTGAGTAACTGAACAAATAGATATGTCAGATTAAAAGCAAATTGATAATTATAGAGACGAGGAATGGGTTAATGAGTATAGAGGTAAACAAATTGATAACTCGAGAGAGATAAATAGAGGGATAATTTCATGAATAATTATTTACGT
>NC_051409.1:4035783-4035878 GCF_015228065.2 Penaeus monodon | reverse complement strand
AGCGTGAAAGAGTCGAGGCGAGAGATTTTTTTAGCAATATGTTCATTCCAAAAAGCTAATAATTACAGACTTGGATTTTTAACGTTCATGTTGCA
>NC_051409.1:4035569-4035648 GCF_015228065.2 Penaeus monodon | reverse complement strand
TTAATAGAGACTAAGAGAGACAGAAGAGAACTTGCGTAATGTTAAGTAATGAAGCTCAAACGAAATACTAACGTTTATC
>NC_051409.1:4035391-4035543 GCF_015228065.2 Penaeus monodon | reverse complement strand
CTTTCCCCTCCTCCTTCTTGGCTCTGAGGATATGTGTGTGAGGATACAAGAACAGTATATCCTCATTTCCTACTCCCCCCCACCTCACAATTCAAAAAAAAAAAGGAATGAGAGAGAAGGAATAAAATCGTAATAATCGTAAGAATTCTTAG
>NC_051409.1:4035242-4035360 GCF_015228065.2 Penaeus monodon | reverse complement strand
GGAAACACTAGGAGACTATCAGTTAGATTTTAATTTTGTGGATTCTCGGGATTAATTTGGTCTAAAGATAGATTAATAGTTTTATGTATATTTCTTATGCTGATAAATAAATGTATGC
>NC_051409.1:4034827-4035169 GCF_015228065.2 Penaeus monodon | reverse complement strand
CACACATGTACACAAAAATATATATATTTTTCCTATTTTTCTTTCTTTCCTTCTAGTTATACATAAACATATATATATTTTCTCTCTTTTTCTCTTTTTTTTTGAGTCGAAATGGTCTAGCTAATTATGATAATTTCTAAAATAATAATAAATGCTTCGGAATCGCATGACTTAAAGGCCTGTAATCCAGTCATTATGTCTTCCCAACATTTTATTTTCCTCGGAATGTCTCCCAAAGAACCTCCCCCTCCCCCCCTCCCCCCTGTTTGTCCAGCTGTAATTATGAGCCACACTCTTTGGATATTAAAACGGATTAAGGAATATTCAGAATGCAGGATCCTT
>NC_051409.1:4034416-4034622 GCF_015228065.2 Penaeus monodon | reverse complement strand
TAATCTCGTCAAAATTGCCTGGAATCTAGTCTTGGCTTTTTGGGTTAATTTCCTAGAGGCTATTCGCTCAATTATTTCGCAAATTGTTCTTATCATGACACGAACGCATTTCCTGATTTTAATTCAATTCTCGAAATTTCTCAACATCAGACTCGCTCACCCCGGCAAACATAATCACATTGGGAGATAGATATTTACTCCCAACG
>NC_051409.1:4033846-4034356 GCF_015228065.2 Penaeus monodon | reverse complement strand
CCACAATTTACCCCCCCAAAAAAACACGGAAATTTAAAATCAATCAACTCGTGAAAATAACAGAACCATATCACCGAACAATTTTTTTTTTTTAAATAAACCAACGCTTGAAATCCACATCACAATGAAAAGCACACTTCTGATTCTTCGCCTAAACATTACACTAATGAGAAACAACAGCAAAACTCTCACCTATTAAAGCGGAGACGATGAGACGGCCGGAGAATAAATACACTTCCAAAATTCACACGAGGCCTGTGCTGATTCGCATTCTGTTGCAATTAACTTTGTCTGATCTTTTTTCGGTTCTCTTTTTTTCTGTATTTCTTTTCCCCCCTTCGTTTATTCTTTGTTTCACCACCGTTTGCTTGATCTTTTTTTTTTCTTTCCACAAGAGAGAGAACAATATAAGAATCCCACTTTGATTTATTAATATATATATATATTTTTTAGAATATCACTTCCGATATGATTGAGAATTTTATTTTTATGAATATCACTGCGTTCGGG
>NC_051409.1:4032828-4033734 GCF_015228065.2 Penaeus monodon | reverse complement strand
CTCCAGCCCGCGAATGAGAGGGATAGAATCGCACTATAAAAAAAATTCACTTTAGGAAGAAATCGGTGGAAATTGCTGTGCACTTTTTTTTAAGGTCACTGAATAAACACTTTTTTTTCCTCTCTCTCCAGGAACTTTCAGAAAGGGGGGAGGGGAGGAGGACGACTAACTGGCTCTTTAAAAATAACTGGAGCAACTGTCAGATTTCTCGTTTCCTCGGATCAAAATAAATTGATGGGCGTCGGATCCTCTGGAAAAGCCGCCGGGAGCTGTGTGTGTGTGTGTGAAAGGAAATCCACCTTTTTTGATAAATGGCCAGACAAGCCCCGCAGTTGAGTCTCTCTTTGTGTCCGAATTCTCAGCCCAATTCACCCCAAATTCACCTGGTATTGTGGCCGCTTCGCCCCACGAGCGGGGAGAGGCACACGCGCGCCGCGAGAGGGGGACAACGTAGCACAAACTGTGAGGAACAACTTGTCAGAGATTTTCCCACGCTTTTCACACGAAATCACACAAAACACAAATCATATCATGTCGTGGGGTCAACACCAGGGCTCGAGGGGGGAGGGGGGGGCGAAGGAAGGCGCTGGTGGTCCTGCCGCGGGTGGGCCTGGCGCGGGGGGTGGGGGGGGGAACTACCTGACGGCGGCTGACACCTTCGGGAGGCAGCGTCCGACGTCGCTTGATCCTGAAGGGGGAGAGGCTTAGCCCGGCAGGGTGGGTGGGGGGGGGAGGGAGGCACGAGAGGGAAACGTATGTTTGCGAACGAAGTTGGAATTAATCTGTTGTAGGCACTTGAGGTGTTGGTATCCTCGGCTGTGGGCGGAATGTGGGCGGTGTTCTCAAGGCGGGCTGGTGGGCGTCGTCGGGGCGCGTCGTGGACCGAGCCTCGGGCTGGCAAGGGCG
>NC_051409.1:4032667-4032791 GCF_015228065.2 Penaeus monodon | reverse complement strand
GTTCTTGCCGCTGCCGACGACGGCGGGAGAGGCACTCTGGTGAAGGGCACTGTCGCGCGAGGGCCGGGCCGCCGCTGCTCGGAGGGCACCTGCAGGGCCGACGGGGCCGCGTGAGGACGCCGCG
>NC_051409.1:4032187-4032620 GCF_015228065.2 Penaeus monodon | reverse complement strand
GACGGGCAGCTCACACGGGTGCTGGGCAGGCGGCGGCTCGCGGCCGTGTGAAGCGGAGTCGCGCCGCGCCCCCGGACCCGCCGCCCGCCGCCGCGGTTGCCAGTGCCCCCCGCGCATCGCCCGCGCGCACCCGCCCGCCCGCCCGCCCCTCCCGCGCCCTCGCCGCTACCACGTGCACGCCCGCGCCGCCCCCTCGCCCCCACCCCCCTCCCTGCACGTCCTTCAGCACGTGCAATACCTCTCCTCCCCCTCCCCCTCGCCCCGCCTCCCCGCCCCCCCTCCCGCCCTCCAGGGGTCAACACGGGTCACAGCAACTCCCGCCCATGAGTCGCACGCCCACCGCGCCCCCGCTACTGCCACGCCCACCGCTACCAGCGCGCTCGACGGCCCTTCTGTAGCAAAGTGTAGCCGAGATGTAGCAAAATAACTGAAC
>NC_051409.1:4028520-4029031 GCF_015228065.2 Penaeus monodon | reverse complement strand
ATTTTTTTATCGAAAAATTTCTCTTCAGCTTATGCTTATTCCTTCATTCACCCTATTTCCTTTCATCCCTTTTTCTGTTCTTTTATTTCCTCCCATCCTTCGCATTCTCCATCGACGAATTTTGATGGTTAATATTCGTAACATAATCCACAGGAGAATAAATAGCAAAAAAATCAGAACGTCCCAATTTACTAATCTATAATTTCGTCGTTCAGTTTTCTATTAATCGTATCTACTGTTTTTTTTTTTTCTTCTATTTCTTTCTCTATATTCTTCTCCATCTTTCGTATTCTCGGTCGGTGAATTTGCGATGTTGAATATTCGAAGAAGAAGAAAAAAAAATCGTAACTTCCCATTTTTTAAACCAAAACGTCATCGATTTATTCTTCTATTGCTATTATTTATTATTTCTCCTTTCTTTCTTTATATTCTCCTTTATCCTTCGCACTCTTTATTCACGGGTTTTGATGCTGAATATATGCAACATAATATATGCAACATAAACCAGAGG
>NC_051409.1:4027957-4028493 GCF_015228065.2 Penaeus monodon | reverse complement strand
TCGAAACCTTCCATACTCATTGATCTACACTTTTCTAATTTATTTTTGTCAATTATCTCCTCTATTCATCCTATTTCGTTTTATTTCCTTTATTTAAATATTCTCTTCTGTTCTCCATCAACGGATTTTGATTCCGAATATTCGCAATATAATCCTCAGGAGAATAATAAAAAAAGAAACTTTCCATTTTGTTTTATCTACAATTTTATCGTTTATTCTCTTATTAACCTGTTTACTGGTATCTCCCTTCTCTTCTTTATATTTTCCTCTGTTCTTCGCATTCTCCATCCACGGATTTTGATGCCGAATATTCGGAATATGATCCACAGGAGAATGAAAATAAATAAATAAATAAAATGCAAAATCGGAATCTTCCATTTTTTTTTATTTACGATATTCATCTATTTATTCTTCTTTAATTCTATCTACTGTTATCTCCCTTTCTTTCTTTATATTCTCCTCTATTTTTCGCATTCGCCATCGACGGATTTTGATGCTGAATATTCGCAATAAGAAGAAGAATAAGAAACAGGAAG
>NC_051409.1:4027395-4027780 GCF_015228065.2 Penaeus monodon | reverse complement strand
AAAACAGGAAATCGAAACCTTCCATCTTTTTATCTACCCTTCACACATTCCTTACGCATTCGGCCCATATTCCTCCATCAATCCTCTCACCTTTTATCTCCATCTCCTTCTTTTTATCCTCCTCTCTCCTGCGCACTCCCCATTGACGGATTTTGATGCTAAATATTCGCAATATTATCCACAGAACGAGGTCGGGATAAGGACGTGTGACGCGCCGGTATGTAAACACAGTCCGACCCGGTGCCGCGCGCTCATTGGCTCTCGCTCCCTCGTGTGGCACGGCCGTCAGCCAATCAGGAGCGAGCGTGGTAATCTTAAAGTAATTATCGAGGCCGAGAGAAATAAAAATAAGATTATGTTGGGGGGGGGGGGGAGAGAAAAAAGG
>NC_051409.1:4027040-4027162 GCF_015228065.2 Penaeus monodon | reverse complement strand
TAGGAGCGACTGATCAAACACGTTAGGAAAATCTTCGGGAAGCCATGACTTTGATAACAAAAGCTTGTGATGGTCGATATAAAGGAATTGCTTTGTCTCTATGAACATTGTGAACATAGACA
>NC_051409.1:4026555-4026859 GCF_015228065.2 Penaeus monodon | reverse complement strand
TTGCGCGGTGAATTATGTCAGAACAAGTAAAACAAAGACAGACAATCGATCACAAGAGAGAAATATGACGCAATGCCATAGCCATTTTTAATTGGACTTTCGTGATAAAATTTAATAAACATTTACATACAAATGGAAGCGAATATTCCAGAAAACGTAATAAACGAGGGGAGGAAACGATCGGTAAACAAAGGAAGTGAAGAAGAAAGAATATTAATGAAGAGGAGGAGCTAATGTAGAGAATTTATTAGAATGAAGAGAGAAGAAGGAGGGAGAGATGTGGAAAACATGAAAATTTAAGAAT
>NC_051409.1:4026318-4026466 GCF_015228065.2 Penaeus monodon | reverse complement strand
TAAAGGCACAAGCGACACCGCAAACAAATTAACAATCACAAGCAAAACAAGAGAGATATAGCAAAAGGGGGGGGGGGGGAGGAAGAGGATATACCACAACAGAAAAAGAAAGAGAAAAAAAACAGTGACTAAAAGAGGGAAATAAGAA
>NC_051409.1:4025935-4026228 GCF_015228065.2 Penaeus monodon | reverse complement strand
TTTACCCTGAAACCAACGTCACGACTGGAGGCCAAGCGGGAGAAGTCTACGGGAAGTGATCGCCAGGTTTCGCGACAGAGGGCTCCATAGTTCTGATCGTTGCGTTGAAAGGTTGGCCACGCCTATGCAGGTTGCAAGGATGGTAGTTAGATGATATGGTGAGTAAAGCAGATAAGAGAAGTGAATGAATAAATGCTAGAGGTGTATGCGAACTTTTTAGCGCGTGATGTGCTAAGAAATGTGATTATGTTATATCCTTTAATATTAAGCTGTTATAGTGTTATCAACATGCT
>NC_051409.1:4025301-4025796 GCF_015228065.2 Penaeus monodon | reverse complement strand
CATACACAAACAGACTAAATCTTCCTTAAATCTATGAAGGCAGCTCGGGCGATAACTAGACTCAACGTCAACTAAATCAAGATTCATGTGACTATCTTTTCATTCCTTTAGTACACAAGATTAAGTGAGGCTATCAAAACTACTCTCGGGCAATACTTATGGTACATTATAACAAAATGTTTATACAATGACGATAAAAAGTCTAACATTACGCTAAACAGCAGTATTAGTATCGATAATAATGATGATAAAACTGCTACCTTTTATGACTCATATCAAATTTTCGTCGCAGTAACACTAAGGAATAATGATATATCTTTACTAATCATCTAAGAAAAATATAACAGTGATAACAACTAAAATTCCTAACAACTACAACTCAAATACCAACGTTAGGTATAGTAAAGGCGATAATATCTTTACTCAGATCTGAAGATTTAGCATTGTGCTTTCCGTTTCAAGGATGGCTATGATTCACATCGGGACTGAATTAAT
>NC_051409.1:4024170-4024398 GCF_015228065.2 Penaeus monodon | reverse complement strand
TTGGCTTCGTGAATTATCATTATTTCAACCTCTGGCCTCAGTTCAGTGCGAACGAGTAAATGGCAGAAATGTTCCTCTTCGTTTGCTAGAACTAAGAACGAACATGAAACATTTATTAGGGTCTTTATAATTTTGTTATATTTCTTTTCCCTGAACATCTTTCTCGCTCTGTGATAAAGCAGAGAGTGAGAAGCGACGCGGCTTTTCGATAAAGGTGAAATATCGGGG
>NC_051409.1:4022770-4022887 GCF_015228065.2 Penaeus monodon | reverse complement strand
ATACACAACCCTTATCCCACTCTCTCTCCCCCCTTCTTCATTCCTCCGTGCATGTGTCCGAAATATCAAACCTCGTGATAGTGAGGCCAGCCGCGCTTCTCGTAGGGGGACATACGC
>NC_051409.1:4021997-4022066 GCF_015228065.2 Penaeus monodon | reverse complement strand
GAACTGAATCTTCTTCGGAATCCAAGTAATTCGTTGCAAAAGGAAGCAATCAAGGTCGATATCGCTTAG
>NC_051409.1:4021585-4021682 GCF_015228065.2 Penaeus monodon | reverse complement strand
AACATCATTATCGAGAATTTTATCAAAAGCAAGACAGTCATTATCATCAAAAACGATGCTTCGGACAATGCCGATAATGAATGATTCATGTGTTGAT
>NC_051409.1:4020507-4020711 GCF_015228065.2 Penaeus monodon | reverse complement strand
TGATTAAGCTGATGATTCCGGTTGCAAACAATTATGATCAACAACGATAAAGTCTCGGGGATTGCACGATTGCAAAGGAGATAAAACATCTTGACAACGGACACGAGAGATCTTGTTTTGACAGCGAGGCGAGCGAAGCAATGGTACTTTACGAAGGATAAATAAAGCTTTATGTATGACGTCACATCCTTTGTATTTTACCCT
>NC_051409.1:4019892-4019964 GCF_015228065.2 Penaeus monodon | reverse complement strand
CACACACATATATATACACACTTATATGTATGTTTTCAGTTTTGGTCTAAAGATAAACGTTATTTTTCGACT
>NC_051409.1:4019367-4019836 GCF_015228065.2 Penaeus monodon | reverse complement strand
CATCTCGGAGGCAGCATTGAAGAAGTAATTGTGACATTGTATAGAATGAAAAACATATCGTTGATTATGTAATAAGTATGGGGTTATTTTAATTATATTTTCCAACGCGGCGTAATTACTTTGACGTCGGTAATAATGTTATCATTTTGAAAATAATAGTTTACATTTTTTCGAGAATATAAACAAATAAAATAGAATTAAGTGCATATTTACACAATAGTAATTATCCTTGGAAGTCATGTTAATTAATCGAAAAAAAAAATTTGACATCTCGAAGAATGACACTACTCGTCCGGCATGGTAAATTCGGGTTATTTTAATTATATTTTTCAGTAATCTTTACTGTATATGTTTCATTTAATATGTTAAATTTTTTATAAACAATAAAGATTGTTTTACAATAGTAATTATCCTGATAATGTTAATTATCAAAAAAAAAAAATGTTTGTATTATCTTACCTATCATTGA
>NC_051409.1:4018968-4019267 GCF_015228065.2 Penaeus monodon | reverse complement strand
ACCCTTCTTCTCCTTCTCTTCTTCTTTTCTTTTCTTCTTCCTTCTTTTTCTTCTCTTTTCTTTTCTCCTTCTTCTTCTTTCCTTTTTTCTTCTTCCTCTTCTCTCCTCTTCTTTTCTCTTCTCTCTTCTTCTTTTTCTCCTTTCTTCTTCCTCTCTCTCCTCTCTCCTCTTTTCTTTCTTCTGTATCTTCTCTTTCTCTTTCTCTTCTATTTTCTTTTACTTCTCTTTTTCTCTCTCTTTCTTTCTCTTTATCTCTCTCTCTTTCTATCTATCTTTCTATTTATCCCATTATCTAAGCA
>NC_051409.1:4018448-4018645 GCF_015228065.2 Penaeus monodon | reverse complement strand
AGACATCGCGAGAGAGATGCTTGCGAGGCATCCCCCCCCCCCACTCTCCCGTGGAGATGAGGCTGGGCATCGCCTGGGCATCTCGACAGGGAGAGGTTTCTGAGATGCTGGGCCTTGATGCTCGGGCATCTCCCAATCCTTTGGTGATGCTGCGTTGATATTGTCTCTAAGAACATATTCTACAGGGCGAGAGGATG
>NC_051409.1:4018262-4018333 GCF_015228065.2 Penaeus monodon | reverse complement strand
TACAAAAGCTCTCTCTATATCTATCCATATTTCGACGCCTCTCACCTTCTCCCTTTTCTTAAGTACCCCTT
>NC_051409.1:4017805-4018069 GCF_015228065.2 Penaeus monodon | reverse complement strand
CTTCCTCCCTCCCTTTCTCTTTTTCTCTCAACTAACTTTCACCAAGAGACAAGATATAACGCAAAACCCAAGACTCACTTCCGGCAAATCATTACACAACATCTCCCCGTCGAGGTACGACGGAACACACTCCGCCTGCAATAAAATAAGCAATGGGAACGAGCGGCATCCTGCATTCCCGTTTTCTTTGGCGATTCTCGTTTTCTCTTGTTCGTTTCCCTGTGATCACTTGTGGCTTTTGATGGCTTGGGGACTTGTTTGTTT
>NC_051409.1:4017320-4017406 GCF_015228065.2 Penaeus monodon | reverse complement strand
CTCACTCCTTCCTTCTCCTCGCCCAAACGCCATCCTTCCTTCCCTGGCAAGATCTCCTTCACTCACAGCATCCTACCTCAGGCAAA
>NC_051409.1:4016239-4016334 GCF_015228065.2 Penaeus monodon | reverse complement strand
AATTCATCATCACTGCATCATCCAACCTTCCTCTCTTTAATACAGAAACTGTCAGATATTGAATTAATCCAGTTTGACTGTCCTCTCCTCCCCCT
>NC_051409.1:4016015-4016109 GCF_015228065.2 Penaeus monodon | reverse complement strand
TCGAATATCAATACATATTTTTATCGCATTTTGGCAAGTAATTATATTTCGCGATGGGAGGCGATAGCAGGAAGCTGGTGACCGGAAGTTGAAG
>NC_051409.1:4015459-4015684 GCF_015228065.2 Penaeus monodon | reverse complement strand
TAATCATGATGGAATAGCCGAGATACGTCCGATAAAAATATTGATTACGCGACGGAATATTCGCGATGATTTTGATGACGGGTCTTGATCGGAGTTTGAACGACGTGGCGTTTCGTTTTTTCGTATTGATTTGTGGTGATGTTATAGAAAAATAAAATAAAAGAGAGATGGTACTGATTTTTTTTTTGCCGTTTGTTCTTCATTCCGTATATTTATTCGTTTGTA
>NC_051409.1:4013928-4014553 GCF_015228065.2 Penaeus monodon | reverse complement strand
CCCCTTTTTTTCTCCCATCGTGTCCGACCCTTTGACAAGTCCCCGGATGTCGCGAGTTGCCAAAGGCCGCATTTATCTCGCTAATCATAGGCTGATCATAGGCCTATATTAGCGTCCGGCAGAAGAACCAGAAACAGTGACACATAACCACACGCGATGGTTACGGCCGGCGACCATTCACACAAAAGCTACGCCTGTGTGCATGTGTATTTTATTGTCGAGTTGTAGTTTGTATTTCCTATTAGCGAGATTGCTACGTTCACCCGACGCTCGACAGAAAGAGAGAGGGAGAGAGCAAGCGAATAACTTTAAGAGAAAATTACCAGTTGTCGCAACTCAATCTCATATATACGTGTATCTTTTTTTTAAAATTCTATTGCTTTATATATACATTTTTTTTTTTTTATCATTATTCTCAACAGAAGCAGCGTCCATTGGGAGGAAGACGCCCACTCATCACGTTTTCTGTTGGCAGTTGCTGACGGCGGCTTCAGGGGGGGACTCTAATCTATTTGCGGAAGTTAAAACACAAAAGTCTTTAATCACACCTTATTAGATTCGGCGATGCAGATGCTCTGAGAAAAAAAAAAGACGGGGAACGGAAAAGGTGACGACTTAGGAAAAA
>NC_051409.1:4013189-4013280 GCF_015228065.2 Penaeus monodon | reverse complement strand
ATTGTCTTTAATTCAGACATTCTCTCTTTTTATCTCAATAAGATCTCTTGCTTCCGTATAATTGCGGGTGAAATATAGATCTATGAAACAC
>NC_051409.1:4012950-4013129 GCF_015228065.2 Penaeus monodon | reverse complement strand
GAGTACATGACTAAATAAATATAGTACATATGTAAATACAGTACATGACTTTACTGATGAATACATTCACGAATAGAAAAAAAATTATGATGAGATCGTCAGTAAACGGATGAGTAAAGAAGTTAATGTTAATGTTATATATCAGTTGGATGTTGTTTTAGAATGTGTTGTGGCAGCAT
>NC_051409.1:4012792-4012893 GCF_015228065.2 Penaeus monodon | reverse complement strand
GAGAATTCTTCTTTTGAAAAATGATTGATAAAACGAAAAAGAAAAGTAATGTTTTTTTTTTTTTCTCGGTCTGTTAGGATGTTCCGGAGTTTGTGAGTGTG
>NC_051409.1:4010584-4010828 GCF_015228065.2 Penaeus monodon | reverse complement strand
ATCGAAAAGATGAATGAAGTAACCAGCAATACAACACAAATTACGGCTCAACGCACTTCACTCAGGGGCGTCATTTTAGGGAAGGGGGGGGGGGATTTGCCCCCTTCCTCCAAGACCCTGTTTACCCCCCTCAAGGTCCGGCTTAAGCCCCCCTCCCCCCAAGGGCCATAACCCCACGCTATTTTGCCTAAATTACACCCATATTTTTTTAACAGAGCTTAAAAATGCCAGCTACCCCCCCCCC
>NC_051409.1:4010464-4010558 GCF_015228065.2 Penaeus monodon | reverse complement strand
GACGAGATGTTGACTCTATTTATACATTAAAAAAAAGGGAAAAGAAATAAAAAATGAAAATAAACAGATATACTCATAAATATGCAAAGTGATA
>NC_051409.1:4009456-4009573 GCF_015228065.2 Penaeus monodon | reverse complement strand
GTGCGGAAGCCCCAGCATGCTCGGAATGCCACAGAGGCGAGCGCGCGCGCCAGTGGCCCGAGTAACGCTGAGATAAAAGTTATGTATATTGACCACACCTTCAAGATCTTTATCACG
>NC_051409.1:4008086-4009204 GCF_015228065.2 Penaeus monodon | reverse complement strand
GTCAGCACCAAACACTAAAATTATGCATATTAATGAGCCTGTATCCCACTGGCTACTTAAGCCATCACTGAGCAATTTGCAAGGGAAAAATGTCGCTTATGCAACGCTCTTCTCTCCATCTGCCTTTCCCCATTCCTCATTCGTTTTCTCCTTCTTCCTCTACTTCATCCCCCTTTTTATCGTCTTTTTTTTCCTTCCTCATCTACCTCTTCCCCCGTTTCATCGTCTTTTTTTTCCTTCCTCCTCTTCTCTTCCTTTTTTTTATCGTCTCTTTCTCCTTCCTCCTCTTCTCTTCCTTTTTATCGCCTCTTTCTCCTTCCTCCTCTCCTCTTCTTTTTTCTCGTCTCTATCTCTTTCCTCTTTGTTCTTTGTTTCTGCTTCTTACCCGTTTTCTTTTCCCCTCCTCTTTCCCACTCCTCGTTCTTTTCCTCTCTCTCCCTCTTCCTTCTTTCTCGTCTTTTTCCCTTTCTCCTTTCTCTTCCACTTCTTCTCTATCTCTCCTCTGTTTCTTCTTCCCCTTTCTCCTTCATTTCTTCTTGTTCTTTCCTTTCTTCTTCCCCTTATACATCCCTTTCCTCATTCTATCTTTTCCCTTTTCTTCTTCTACGTTTTCTTTTCCTTTCCCTCCCTCATTTACTTTTTTTTTTCCCTCATCCTCCCTCTTCCACCTTTCACTCCCCCCCCACTTCTCCTCTCCCTTGCCCATCTATCTCCTCCTTCCACAATATTCTTTTTTTTCCTCTCTCTCCCCTTCACTCTCCCCTCTCCTCTCCCTTCACTTTCCTCTTCTTATTCCCTTCCCCCTCTCATTTCTTGTTCTTATATCCTTCTCCTCTTCCCTCTTTCTTTTCCCTTCCTTGTCTCTCCTTCCTCTCCTTCCTCTCCTTCTCCCCTCTTTCTCTTCCCCTCATTTCCACTTCTGTGTAGCTCATAACAGGCGATAAATCAGGCCTTGACGATTCCCCAACCCCCTTCTCCTACCCCCCCCCTTGCCCTCCCCTTGCGTCTAGCCTCCTCCCCTTCCCCTCTCCTCTGCTTCAGTCTTCTATTCCCCTTCCCCTCCTTTTCCTCTTAGTCCTTTCTTTGCCTAGTCACTCTTACCCCTTCCTTTGTTCTCT
>NC_051409.1:4007206-4007820 GCF_015228065.2 Penaeus monodon | reverse complement strand
GAAATATCCCCGGGATGTCTGGCGTCGCGTCTTCCTCAGGCGCCTCCTTGTAGGATTCTTGTAGCCTCGGACGTGAGACAAGGAGCGAAGGATTCCTCTCTCGTCGCTGTCGATAGCTGGGGGAGGGAGGGGGAGAGGAGGGGAGGGGAGGGAAGGGGGAGGGAGGGAGGGGAGAGGGGAGAGGGAGAGGAGAGAGAGAGGGGAGGAGGGGGAGGGGAGGGAGGGGAGGGGAGAGGGAGAGGGGAGAGAGAGGGGGGTAGTTTGGGAGGTGAGAGAGGGTCTTGGGGAGAGAAAGATGGGGGAGGGAGGGAAAGGGGGGGAGAGGGAAGAAGGGTGGGGGGAAGAGAGGTAGCTAGGGGGGAGGAGGGGAGGGAGAGGTGGGAGGGGAGGGGAGGGAGAGGTGGGAGGGGAGGGGAGGGAGAGGTGGGAGGCGGAAGAGGGAGGAGGGAGAGGAGGGGAAAGGGAGAGGTGGGAGAGGAATGGTGGTAGAGGGAGGGGGAGGGAGGTAGCTGGGGGGGTGAGGAGAGTAGGGAGAGGGAGAGAGAGAGAGAGAAAGAGGAGAGAAAAGTGGGGGGAGGGAAGGAGGAGGGAAAGGAAGAGGGTGGGTGGGGGTT
>NC_051409.1:4006595-4006693 GCF_015228065.2 Penaeus monodon | reverse complement strand
GAGATTCATTTTTACCTTGAGAATATCACGCAGAATCTAGAAACCTGTTCCCTCTCGGGGGAGAGGGGGTTGGGGGAAGGAGGTGGGGGGGAAGGGTT
>NC_051409.1:4006123-4006503 GCF_015228065.2 Penaeus monodon | reverse complement strand
AGGATGTGTAGGGGAAGGCAAGTTGAGGGTGTAGAGGGGGAGGTGGGGGAAAGAGGGTGTAGAGGGGGAGGTGAGGGAAAGAGGGTGTAGAGGGGAGGGCCAGGTCTGCCCAGGGGGAAGGGGAGTCACAGGAAGGGGTGGGGAAGAGGTTGCAGGAGAGGATGGGGGGGATGGGGAGGGAGGAAGAGAAGGGAGAGTAGGGGAGATAGAGGGAGATGCGGGGATGGGGAAGGAGTCAGAGAGAGGAGGGGGGGGGGTCCGAAAAAGGGGAAAGGGTCTAGGAAAGGGGAAAATATGGGGTCTGAAAAAGGAAGAGAGAAAGCTGGGGTCTGCCATAGGAGAAGAAAACTTGGGAAGAGGAAAAGTTGGGGTCTGTCAAG
>NC_051409.1:4005933-4006061 GCF_015228065.2 Penaeus monodon | reverse complement strand
GTCCACCGAAGAGGAATGGGGTCTGAAATGAATTCTGAAAACGGGATAGAAATCCACAGAAGCGGAAAATATGGGATCTACCTTTGGGGTAAAAAAAAATAGAATAAACCCCCCCCTCCCCCCACAAC
>NC_051409.1:4005544-4005757 GCF_015228065.2 Penaeus monodon | reverse complement strand
CATTCCGGGGTCTTGTCATATACAGGATTATTTCCAGACATGCGGAAATCCTCCAGAGGTGATGGGGGCTGCGAGTCAGGCCATTCCTGCTGGGGTGCGGATGGGCTCTCGCGAGTGTGTGGATGGTGTGTGGATATCTGTGTCAGGAGGGAAGTTTTGTGTTGCTGTGTGCGTGGATATTTGCGGGTGTTGGTATATGGTTTTGTAGAGAAT
>NC_051409.1:4004306-4004465 GCF_015228065.2 Penaeus monodon | reverse complement strand
ATAATATTCTGCGCACACTTAATAATAATACCCTGGCTTTTACCATCTACCACACCACTTAAGAAACCATCAAAAACATTATGCAGCAAATATCTTAAAAACGAAACATTTATGGAAAAGAACGAATTGAATATTACACTATATTTTGAAGATAAATCT
>NC_051409.1:4003742-4003881 GCF_015228065.2 Penaeus monodon | reverse complement strand
TCAGAATTTAAAGAAAATATATGACCCCAAGACAAGCATTTTGTATCTCGAGGCAGCGTGATGGACAGCTGTTTACTTTTGAGAAATGGCCGATGTCTTTGCGCCAGACTCACTATCTTACTGCAAATGCATTTTTTTT
>NC_051409.1:4003560-4003716 GCF_015228065.2 Penaeus monodon | reverse complement strand
TCCCTGACGCCCACGCTGACACCAGGCGTGGGCGGACGTGGGCGTCGACCATATCCAAATCTGTTTAAATACAAGAAAATAATTTTCAGTAATTCCTTTCCCAGTGTTGGTTTCCAAGAGCTTAAAAAATGGATTTATTGCGGGTGTGCTTAAGGG
>NC_051409.1:4003137-4003338 GCF_015228065.2 Penaeus monodon | reverse complement strand
TCGTTGTTAAAAGCTTTGGAGATATTTTTCCTTTTTTTTATTGCAAGCTTTCGCTAATGCAAATGTGTTTGTTGAGCGGCGCACCGCGCAAGGCGGGACAAAAATCTTGCAATTCCGCATTTGCAACATGTTGAAAACAATTCGTCACTATTATCAGAAAGGCTGCTCAACGCCATATCGCCCTGCAGTTATCTCGCTTCT
>NC_051409.1:4002348-4002707 GCF_015228065.2 Penaeus monodon | reverse complement strand
ACCCATCCAAAGGCTTTTCAAACCCAGGGCGTCTCTCATATAACCAAGAGCCAAAACAAACACGGGGGCAAAACCGATTAAGTTGCATCAAAGTCCGAGCAAACTGTGTGCGATGTGCTTCACTCCCCCCCTACCCCTTCCCCCCCTTTTTTTTTTCTCCCACATCCCGCACTGTTTGTCCCGTTTTTGCCCCGCAAACGATACCATTACACGTTCTCTGGGATGTGAGGGGCAGCTACTGGATACACATACAGAGGGGCGACGCAGGACACGGTGTGTGCGTGTGGAGGGGGGGGAGGGGTGTAGATGTGTTTGAGGGGTAGATGGGTATGTGGGGGGGGGGAGTGTAATTGTGTGGA
>NC_051409.1:4001606-4001746 GCF_015228065.2 Penaeus monodon | reverse complement strand
CAGCCGCTGGTGTATTTATGATAAATGGGTCAACGAGATAAAGAAGGGAGAATATTGAGACGTCGATAGTGCCTCGAGTTCGAAGATTGATGAACGTTCGGGCCTCCAGCCTCAGGCACGAGATAAATCCTGATTTTTTG
>NC_051409.1:4001034-4001220 GCF_015228065.2 Penaeus monodon | reverse complement strand
GGGGGGGGAGGGAGGTGATGGACCAGTCTTGACTTTAGTAATACTTGTAAACAAAAAAGATACATTTTCTTCTACTATTGTCATATCATTATCCCAACCCTCGTTGCAATAAAGCGTTCCATCATTATTCAGAAAATCGAACTGTCTCACGAAACATCACCCATTGTGTACTCGCTCTTCGTACTT
>NC_051409.1:4000067-4000966 GCF_015228065.2 Penaeus monodon | reverse complement strand
GTTATACAGTTATATATATTTTTCTTTTTTTTCTTTTTTCTTTTTTTCTTTCTTTCTTTTTCTTTTTTTCTTTCTTTTTCTTTTTTTCTTTTTTTTTCTTCTTTTTCTTTCTTCCTCTTTTTTTCTTTCTTTTTTCTTTCTTTCTTTTTATTTTTTTTATCGGATTACCTGATTTTTTTGTCTTTTTCCTTTTCTTTTATTTGATTTTTTTATCGGCTGTTTTGTTTTACGGTCGTTATTCTTAATCTTTATGCTATCTTTATCACAGAAAAAAAATCGCGCTTCTATTTATCTATTTTTTTTATTTCCCTTTTTAAATTTTAAAATTCTCTTTCTTTTTTTTCTCTTTCTCTTATATTTTTTTCTTTTCTTTCTCTTTATATTCTTTATTCTTTATATTACTCTTCCTCTCTCTTTTAAATTTCTTTTTTTTTCGCTTTTCATTTTTTTTTTCATTCTCTTTCCATCATTTTATCTCTCTTTCTTCTTTCTATTTTTTCCATTCTCTTTTACCTCTTTTTTCACACTTTTTAAATCTTTTATCTCTTTATCACACTTTTTCTTGCGTCTTATCGCTTTATATCTCTTATTTCACACTTTATCACTCTCTTATCTCTTCACATCTCTTTTTTTAACCCCTTTTTTTTTTACACACCTATTTCCGTTTCTATCTTTCTGTCTCTCCCCCTTTTTTTCCTCTCTCTCTCTCTCTCTCTTTTTTTCTTCTTCTCCTTTATTTTTCTTTAATCGTCTTCCCATGTTTACCTTTCGTATCTGACCCGAAGTCGCTCTGCTTTGTATGTGAACAAAGGCGACCCGAGAGCATTGTCCACAAGCGCGGCCTTTGTTCCCGAGTGTCGATTAGCCATTGAACTGCAGTGAGTGATATCATGAGAAAA
>NC_051409.1:3998456-3998552 GCF_015228065.2 Penaeus monodon | reverse complement strand
AATAGACTAAGCAACAGCCTCTCTGAACAAGCGAGTGCCTGGTCGCGTGAACATGTTCGTAACGTGTTTTGAACGCCGTTGCCAGTCGAGAACTTA
>NC_051409.1:3998359-3998432 GCF_015228065.2 Penaeus monodon | reverse complement strand
CTGGCTTTGTGGTCCCCCCTTTTTTTAGAGAAATTTCCGACGTGCAAAAACGTTTTTTTTTCTCTAAAATGAC
>NC_051409.1:3998079-3998161 GCF_015228065.2 Penaeus monodon | reverse complement strand
ACTAATTACATAATCAACTGTTTATCTGATAATTAAACCGGAAATAATGGGGTTGTTTATGAGGTTGTGCTAACCCTTCGTA
>NC_051409.1:3997252-3997438 GCF_015228065.2 Penaeus monodon | reverse complement strand
CGGAATCAGAATAAATTTCCTGAACGAACGAAGAGAGACGAAGCAAACAGCAAGAGAAGGGATGATAACAATAACACTGGGTCAAAGGTTGTATAAAATGACTTCATGATAATGGACGCATGGGCCTCTCTGCTTCCCTTCTCGCTGCCTTTTTGAGGGTCCACTTTTTTTTTTCTCTCTTTTCCC
>NC_051409.1:3996856-3997037 GCF_015228065.2 Penaeus monodon | reverse complement strand
GTGGGAAGGTGATAGGAATTCAAGTTGATAATGCAACATGAATGTTGATTATGTAACCTTTTTTTTCCTTTTATGTTTAAAAAAATATATTACAACTTAACGAACAAGATATCAGATTTTTTTTTTTTTTTTAGAATCGACTTTATGAAACGTAAAAATCAAAATAAATAATATTTATCCC
>NC_051409.1:3996511-3996822 GCF_015228065.2 Penaeus monodon | reverse complement strand
CGATATTCTGAAAGGGATATATTTCGTTCTTTCATTCTCTTTCTCTTCCTTTTGTTCCCTTTTTTCTCCTATCTTTTCTCTCTATTTTATTTTTCTTCATCTTTCTGCTTTCCTTTTTTTTATTAAATTCTTTTCTCTCTTTTCTCTTTTCTTATTTCTTTCCCCTTTCCATCCTTCTCTTTTCTTATTTCTTCGCTTCCAGTGCCCAAAGAGACGAAGTGCCAGAGACAGAGAGAGACTGAGAGCCAGAGTGCCAGCGAGAGGCCAGACGCGCCGTTAATTGCTTTTCGGTCTTCGAGGGGAATCGTTAA
>NC_051409.1:3996077-3996197 GCF_015228065.2 Penaeus monodon | reverse complement strand
GGCGATGTCGCGAAAAGAATTCATAAGTAGATTATTTGCTCGTTCTCGGGGCCTAAGTTGAGCGGCGGTTATCAAAATATTGCAAGCCATATTTCTCATGCGCTCTAGGGGACTGGGTGC
>NC_051409.1:3995482-3996014 GCF_015228065.2 Penaeus monodon | reverse complement strand
CACTCAGCGAGCGTAATGTGAATATCAATAACATAAACAATGGCCACTCAGGCGGGATAATGGATTCGCCTTGTGCTATCCATTTGGCAAACTCCTGTCACACTTATCCTTGTCACACAAACTGCTTTTGTGCTCCCCATGATATATAGTTTAATGAATTTTGAGTTTCGAAAACGGGTTTGGTCGTAATGATGTTGGTATCGGCGAAAAACACAGTCGGCCGTTGTTATGCTTGCCCCGCGCTATCTGGGAGTGTGCAACATTGCTTGTAAGAAAATGTGTCCGCTTGATTTCTTTTTTTTCGGTATCATTAAACGAAATTATCGAGACTGGTTCTATCGCGCCAGTGTAAAGAGACTTATCAACTTCTGAGGAACCACAATCAGGCTAACATCAGGGAGACAAAACAGACGTATGACATGAGTTCTTGCTGCCCGGTTTCCTCAGAAAGACTATAATTGTGTGTGTTTTTGTTAGTGGCGTGTGTGTTTTGGGACTTGATAGATAGATACACATACTGACAGACAGTAAT
>NC_051409.1:3994932-3995225 GCF_015228065.2 Penaeus monodon | reverse complement strand
CGTGCGTATATATATAGTGTTGTTGTGTTGCGATTCTGCGTCTCTGCTGCTCGTAATAGTACCAAAGACCAAGTTTACCTAAAAACCAAGAAGTTTACTAAGCTTGACACTCCACCCCGATGGATATGGAGAGAGAGAGAGATGAGGGGATGGGGCAGGAGGGGGGAAGGGGGGGAGGAGAGGGGAAGGGGGGAAGGGGGAAGAAAAGGTACGGAGGGGGGGGAGGGGGGAAAGGGAGGGAAGTAAAGGGAAGTGACAATGATTAATATCCACGAGATGGGGGTGTGTCCTGA
>NC_051409.1:3994739-3994896 GCF_015228065.2 Penaeus monodon | reverse complement strand
ATAATCTCTCCCGATCGGTCACTTTGAGAATCCTTTTTAAGGAGTTTATATACCTGTTTTCTCTCTCTCGGTCTATCTGAAGGCGTATTTCTCTGTCTATCTACCTGTCTGTTGAATAGTGAGCGTCTTCCTTTTTATCTTGTCGCTCTTTCTCTTT
>NC_051409.1:3994212-3994322 GCF_015228065.2 Penaeus monodon | reverse complement strand
AAAACGCCAGCCCCCGACCGACTCGACAGGAAAGAAACCACGTAAGTTCAGCGGCCGTCATGAGGCGGAGAAAAAAATCTCCTTCTGTGACTCATGAGAAGGGTGTAGGA
>NC_051409.1:3993519-3993724 GCF_015228065.2 Penaeus monodon | reverse complement strand
CTGGGAAATAAGTGAGGGGGGGGGTGAGAGGGGAAGGAGAAAGACGTAGAGAAAGAAAGGGAATGGAAAAGGGGAAGATAAATCAAGCGGAAGAGCTAAAGAAGAAAAAAGAAGAAAATCGGATGATGGTAGCGAGATAATAATAGAATAAAAAGCGAAAAGGAGATAAGCTGAATTGTTACCAACGGAGACGGTTCGAGTAAAA
>NC_051409.1:3992471-3993342 GCF_015228065.2 Penaeus monodon | reverse complement strand
ATGTAAAACATAATATCCAGATCAATAACATTTCTTTTTTAAAAATCCACAAAAAATCGGAAAATAACACCTCTCTATTCATCAAAAATACGACAATTAGACATCTAACAAACGAAGAGAAGAATAGAATTGATCGATATTCCAAGACCGAGAGAGCAAGATGGCGGCAAAGAAATTCCTATCTGACGGCGTGACACTTTGTATATATAGATTCCCTTGCGATAAGGCATGTAAGATTGATGTCTTTAGATAAGCGGATGTGGCGCGGGATGGATGGGCGTATCGTCTGTGATTTGTATGGATTCTCGAAAGAAAAGAAAAAGAAAAAAAGGATCTGTAATTTCATCTCGAAGTGACATGGAAGTGTATGGCATCTGTGTCGGATCTGTTTCCGTTAGTATTGCATATTTATGGTCCCGCTATATTAGTCTGTTCTTTAATTGAAGAGCTTTTTTTTCGAAGATAAGTGTCATGAAAATTATGTTTTTTGTTGTTGTTTTTTTACGCTTATAAACAATAACAGCTCATCAGATTTTATTTTGTTCCGACAACTGTCTGATACTATATCGGATCCAACACATTTCGCCTCATTAGTGCTATAGATATGCTATAATTACAAAGTTACGGTCAATTAGTACATTTCGCTTCCACATTTCCTTTAGTCTAGCAATCAGTCAATGATATTTTAATAATGATGGTAATTAAACTAATGAGATGATGGTGATACCGATAACGATAGGAATAAATGATAGGGTCAATTACTTTATCATTGGATAGGCAGATTCCTATCACGCACGTAATGAGGGCAGATACTGCACATGCGTCAAAATCCAAACGTACACACAGACACACAGTCATACGCATTTATATA
>NC_051409.1:3992031-3992185 GCF_015228065.2 Penaeus monodon | reverse complement strand
CGAAGGCTTAAATTTTGGGGGAAAGCAAAAATACTTAAATAGGAGATTGTATATTTAGAAATAATTTTTGTATGTTTTAGGGTTGTATGGGTGTGGGGTTGATTGTTTAATATATCCTAATGAAATTAAATTAAAATAAGGAAGAATGAGAGAG
>NC_051409.1:3991820-3991916 GCF_015228065.2 Penaeus monodon | reverse complement strand
TATTTTTTTTAATTTTCGGTTTATGGTTTATGCGCCGGGTGTTTTACTGAAATCGTGGCCTATATTACATAATCATATAAACCAAACAAGTAAAGG
>NC_051409.1:3991571-3991769 GCF_015228065.2 Penaeus monodon | reverse complement strand
TTATTGTTCTTGTCCGGTTTTTTTTTACATGTCTTTTCTATACTTTATTTTTTTTTTTTAACAAAACCAAGAACCAGAACTAAAGAGAGAAAAAAGGCCTCATAAAATAGCAATTACTTGGCATAAACAAAATTGTATAAAAAATAAATGTACATAGTCCTTATTTACATACTTAAACTATAACCTTTTTTTTTTTTA
>NC_051409.1:3991157-3991348 GCF_015228065.2 Penaeus monodon | reverse complement strand
ACTGCTAAGTAATTCCATCGAAAATAATCCTCTTTGATCAGATTCTCGTGACTTGGTATTCTACATTATTTATGCAAATTTTTCTAACTGTTAATGAAACACTTATTAATCTTTTACTTTTTGGGGGTAAAGACTAGTTTTTAATCATTATGCAATAGAGGTATTTGTTAAAAGTTGGTTTGTGTACATTC
>NC_051409.1:3990918-3991012 GCF_015228065.2 Penaeus monodon | reverse complement strand
TTTGCAGAACACTTGCAAATGTTTTTTTTATCTAGTTAAATACACAACGGGACAAATTTAATTAGTTCAGAAGATTTTACGATACCATTAGTAG
>NC_051409.1:3989769-3989965 GCF_015228065.2 Penaeus monodon | reverse complement strand
AGAATAAATGAATAAGTTAATTTACGATTGAATTCCGATTGCTGAGTATTTGTTAACTGTCTTTGTGCTGTTGTTGTTTTTGTTACTCTCAATCTAAAATCAGTTATTTGCATTGCTATGAAGACGAATACTACTAAGTTACTTGTGGGGAAAGGAAAGTCATTTTCAGTCTTTTCAGTGTTTTTTTCTGTTTTTT
>NC_051409.1:3989185-3989557 GCF_015228065.2 Penaeus monodon | reverse complement strand
GTGTGGAAGAAAGCTCTATTAGTATAAGGGAAAGTGAATAGTAATTTTGGTATGTAGTATTTTTTTATGTATCTTTACATCTATACGTTTTTTATGTGCGTTTTTATGCCCGTGTACATCTATATATATGGGGTTTGTCTAACTGACAAGGCCCGGATAACCCTGACCTCATTTGTTTTTGGGGAAACATGCACCTCATTCACCTTTGTGTCAGCTATACCTTTGCCCATTTTAGTCTTGTCAATTCAATTCAACAGTGAAAGAAAATTTAAAAAGACTCCCATTCATTTCAACATTTAATAAAACCCAGCCCTTCTTACTGGGGTTATCCAATGTTTTTCGTTTTTTTTTATTTATATATAGTTTAAAAAA
>NC_051409.1:3988893-3989033 GCF_015228065.2 Penaeus monodon | reverse complement strand
ACAGTATTATATATACCATGTGTTACCTTTCTCCCAAAACACACACGCGGCCCCACAAACAAAACCCCACCCCCCACCGTTACCCAAAAACACACACTCACAATATGTTATATCCCTACATACATCCCTACATACAAAAT
>NC_051409.1:3988437-3988842 GCF_015228065.2 Penaeus monodon | reverse complement strand
TAAAATAAAAATGCACCCCCTTAAAAAAGAAGGTTTTCCCAAAGGGGAAAATTAAAACCCTTTTTGGCTGTCAATCTGCACAAAAAGCCAGTTTTTTTTCCCTTGGGCAAGGAACATTCCAAAGACTGGGTTTTTCTCCCAATTACCCCTGCAACGATTCACCCGATCCCGTGCAACTTGCATAATTTCCATTAAATATATCAAATAAAGGTTCGCTTAATATTCTACATCATATATTAGTAGTAATTTGGGTTTTTATAAAATGAATTTTTGTGATTTCCATGATTTTTGCCATAAATATTTTAAAAAAATCAAAGGGTACCCGCCTGCGGGGGGGGTTGGCCCGCGGGGTTTCAGGCAGATACAACAAAGGATTCTGTTTTTTGGAAACATTTTTAAGAAGCG
>NC_051409.1:3987822-3987941 GCF_015228065.2 Penaeus monodon | reverse complement strand
TTTGGTCCCCGTGTTTTCCCTTTTTTTTTTACGTGTGTTATTTCCCCGAGGTAATCACTTTTAGAGAATAAGTGAATATTAATATGTATCTCTATTAAAGGATACGTATATCACGCAAG
>NC_051409.1:3987484-3987665 GCF_015228065.2 Penaeus monodon | reverse complement strand
TAAACAGACAATTGCACTAACCCCCAACCCATAGACTGAATTGTGACTGAATACCATTAAACACAATATATTTTCTTTCTACCGTAAACTACCATAAATAAACCAATACTAGACCTTTTTTTTTCTTTTCATTTCTTATTATCAACAGTCATAATTGGAACTTAATTTCTGCGCATCTGCG
>NC_051409.1:3987009-3987160 GCF_015228065.2 Penaeus monodon | reverse complement strand
GTCCATCGGCCTTCGATCTGTCACAGTACGAAATGGATCACCGACAGAAGTTTTAAAAAAAAGGAGAAATGATAAAAAAGAAAGAGAGAGGAAAAGGAAAGGGCGACAGAAAGCGAAGGAAATTGATCATGACATGTCTTCGGGTCTTTGA
>NC_051409.1:3986904-3986968 GCF_015228065.2 Penaeus monodon | reverse complement strand
CTGTTCTATATGAAAGTCATCGGATTTTTTTTGAGAAATAGTTTAGGATTAGGGAATTTTGCGA
>NC_051409.1:3986064-3986338 GCF_015228065.2 Penaeus monodon | reverse complement strand
GGCTGTAACGGACACCAAGAGAAACCCGAGAGAGAAGAAGGGGAAGGAGAATCGCGATAAAGAGGAGAAGGAGAAAACAGGAGAGGATCGCCCAGCGTGAAGCCAACCGAAGGGAATCGAATCCTTCATTTTTTTCCCAGGAGTGATTCGTCATTTGTCTTTTATGAGGTTCTGTCGCTTATTGTGTCTATACCGGGGAGGTTCGTATCTGTATTGACTTATTTACGTATTTATTAGTGATATTTTCCTCTGTTTCTTTGTTTTAGTATTTTAT
>NC_051409.1:3985731-3985991 GCF_015228065.2 Penaeus monodon | reverse complement strand
AAATATGATATCATAAAGGAACTGAAAACTCTAAATATATGGAATCCGATTCTTCCCAGGCGTCTTGTTACCTAATCCTCCCTTCCTCCCTTCGCCCTACCCCCTACCTGCTGCCCTTCCCCCACCCCTCGTTACCTACCCAACCCCCCCACCTGCCCTACCCACTAACTCCCCTACCTTTAACTGTATAACAATGCGATCTAACCGCAAATGGGAGCCGACTGGAAGGGAATCCGAACCCACTTCTTCCCAGGGAGATC
>NC_051409.1:3985379-3985485 GCF_015228065.2 Penaeus monodon | reverse complement strand
TCTTAAACGGTCACTTTTTTCTGTTTTTTTTTCTGAGTGATCAGTCACCTCACCTGTCTGTCAGCCAATCAGTAGGTCATTCAACAGGTGGTGTGGTGTCAGCGAG
>NC_051409.1:3984294-3984989 GCF_015228065.2 Penaeus monodon | reverse complement strand
CCGCCGCTGCCCTAAGTGCCCGGCGCAGCGCTCTGTAATTTCGAAGCGGCCCCACAAAGGCGTCCGAGCATCTTGGGCAAAATTCATGACTCGCTTTATTACAATTAATGGTCCTTCTCTTTGCTATTTGCCGTCAGCGCTTGCAACTTGGCTTCTTGAGAGAGAGAGGGAAAAAAAGCGAATCGGAATAGATAGATAGATGATGTAAGTGAATAAAATAGTGGGATGAAATGAAAGAGAAAGAAAAAAAAAAAATAAGCGCGGCGGTTGGCGACTGTCTTTTGTTCTATTCGGAAGATGATGAAAAGAGGAAAAGTGATAATAACAAAAGAGAAGAATGAGAGGAAGGGAGGATGAAAAAGCATGGAATAATCTATAAAAGGTTTTTTTACGTTTACCAAGGGAGATATTTCTAGATATTGAATTTGAATAAAAGATGAATGAAAATCGGGTCTTAGGCGATGCCAAACGGACAGCAGGGAAACGGAACTAAATCTAAATCGAGCTTATGTTTAGCTTATGCATGCTATCATTAACATTTTTGTTCTGCTCGTTAATGAGCTCATGTTTGTTTATTCTATTGATATTTCTTCAATTTCAAATGAATTTACATTTAATTTTGATGTGTTCTTATATTATGTTACATCGTTATCATATCATCATTATAATCGATTTAGTTTTTAAAGAAGGCTGTT
>NC_051409.1:3984076-3984166 GCF_015228065.2 Penaeus monodon | reverse complement strand
GATGTTGAAAAGACACAAAGAAAAATATAAAAGAGGAAAGAAAATGAAAAAAAGAAGAGGAGAAGAAGATCCATTTTTCATCCTCTTTTA
>NC_051409.1:3983538-3983903 GCF_015228065.2 Penaeus monodon | reverse complement strand
CGTGCAGCACGTTCTCTTGCTCGTCCTTACGACAGGTGGCAATAAGGTCTATTATTCCATACAATGGCCGGGGATAAAGAGGGGTGAAGATAAATAAAGAGAGAGGGGGGGGGGAGGGGGAAGGAGAAAGATGGGGAAGGAGAAAGATGGGGAAGGAGAAAGGAGGGGAAGGAGAAAGGAGGGGAAGGAGAAAGGAGGGAGGGGAAGGAGAGGTTTAAGGGGGAATGAGGGAGGGGGGAGGAGGAAAGGGAGGAAAAGGGGGAATAGAGGGAAAGGGAAAAAAAATTGAGGTTAAAGAGGGGAGAGGGAAGTAGAGGGGAGGGGGGAAGCTGAGGAGAGGGGAGGGGCAGGGAAGGAAAGCCATC
>NC_051409.1:3983176-3983460 GCF_015228065.2 Penaeus monodon | reverse complement strand
TCTATGAATAAGTACCTTTTACGCCTTTACAAGGTACGAGAAAGAGGGAGAAAAGGTGTTTTCGACCCTTATGCTAACCGAACACAGAGGCTAAGATCGCTCGCCGTGTCTTATTACGTACACGTCGATGGTCAGTCACCCACCTGGCGTGTGTGATTTAGAAGTGTGTAGGTGAATAGGTGTACTTAGGTGTACTTACGAAGGCATATGTGAAAATACGTGCGCTTTCTCACTCATGCTGACATGATATAGACACAAACTCACATATGGGTTGATCTGTGTCG
>NC_051409.1:3981379-3981479 GCF_015228065.2 Penaeus monodon | reverse complement strand
TATTTGCTTATCGAAAGTCAAGGAGCAAGGTAAACCGAAGAGATAAATCAGAGTGCTGTTAAACAACTGACACTTTTGCTTTGTTCGTCTCGACATTTTT
>NC_051409.1:3981105-3981247 GCF_015228065.2 Penaeus monodon | reverse complement strand
TCGGTCCAACCAGCATGTTGGTTTATAAGCATTGTCACTGCGGGTAATTGCATAAGAAGAAGGAGAATGAGTGAGAAAGAGATAGGTAGAGAGAATGTCATTTGTCCGTTTGATTGTGTGGGGTCGCTGGTGTGTTTGTGTG
>NC_051409.1:3980450-3980639 GCF_015228065.2 Penaeus monodon | reverse complement strand
TCCATAACATCAGAGCAGGTCTATTTTGTCTGTCAAATATGATTAATATATGAATAAGTGAAGTTGAGAATTTTACATGACAGGAGAAAGAGAAATGCAAATAACTCTTGGTGTAAATTTGAGTTAATTTCTTTTTCGTGTAAACTTGATATTTTACTAAAAAAAGAAGGTTTAATTGGTTAGAATGTG
>NC_051409.1:3979680-3979934 GCF_015228065.2 Penaeus monodon | reverse complement strand
AGCATAACATTTTGCATCACACTAAAAGTTGCACAATTTCGAGAACAGTAAAATGTTCCGTGATATTGCCTAATTGCACGTAATGCTGATGTTAACAACCTTATAAAAACACATTGAAATATGATGAAAATAAAGAACAATAGATGATTATAGAAAGAAAAATGAAATTAAGACAAAAGGCGAAATTAACAATACGTCCAAAAACGATAATAAAATAATTAAAAAACATTCTTCTTATCATCTATTTCCTTTGT
>NC_051409.1:3979514-3979610 GCF_015228065.2 Penaeus monodon | reverse complement strand
AACACAGTTTCTCAAAATTTCACTCTCCTCCTAAAAATTACTTACATATCTTTTAAAATTGGAATCGAAATATTTCCTTCTTTTATTACTTTTCTG
>NC_051409.1:3979348-3979489 GCF_015228065.2 Penaeus monodon | reverse complement strand
GTTTGGGTCGGTTACCCATCAACAGAAAACGGAGCCAGATTTTCCCGCGCTTTTCGCTCCTCGTCTCCAGCCAGGCGGAAATGATCTAAATATTTACGGTGATTTGGTTTTATTCACTGCAATGCAATGAATGTGAAAATT
>NC_051409.1:3978167-3979065 GCF_015228065.2 Penaeus monodon | reverse complement strand
TAGACAAATTATATGAAGACTTTTAAGAAGGCGAGAATGAAAATACTTGATACTAGTAATACATTTATAGAGAATAATGACCCTGATGATCGTGACGATAGTAATAAATAAGAAATAAACAATGATAACGATGGCGATTCTAAAACCGCTATTAATAACAGCCCAACCGCCAATTAAACCTCCCAACCGCCAGTTAAACCTCCCAACCGCCAGTTAAACCTCCCAACCGCCAATTAAACCTCCCAATCATCAGTTAAACCTCCCAACCGCCAGTTAAACCTCCCAACCGCCAGTTAAACCTCCCAACCGCCAGTTAAACCTCCCAACCGCCAGTTAAACCTCCCAACCACCAGTTAAACCTCCCAACCGCCAGTTAAACCTCCCAATCATCAGTTAAACCTCCCAACCGCCAGTTAAACCTCCCAACCGCCAATTAAACCTCCCAACCACCAGTTAAACCTCCCAACCGCCGATTAAACCTCCCAACCGCCAGTTAAACCTCCCAACCGCCAGTTAAACCTCCCAACCGCCAGTTAAACCTCCCAACCGCCAGTTAAACCTCCCAACCGCCAGTTAAACCTCCCAACCACCAGTTAAACCTCCCAACCGCCAATTAAACCTCCCAACCGCCAGTTAAACCTCCCAACCGCCAGTTAAACCTCCCAACCGCCAGTTAAACCTCCCAACCGCCAGTTAAACCTCCCAACCGCCAGTTAAACCTCCCAACCGCCAGTTAAACCTCCCAACCGCCAGTTAAACATCCCAACCGCCAGTTAAACCTCCCAAACGAGGCAATGGCAATACCAGCAAGCTAACGAGGTTGTTCCCACAGACAGCGGGGATTCAGAAAGGTCAAGAAAGGCCGGGAAAGAAACGCCTTTTCGTGAGACCATCCGAG
>NC_051409.1:3977350-3977415 GCF_015228065.2 Penaeus monodon | reverse complement strand
GATAATTCCAAGGCTAAGATAACGAAGATTCAAAAACCAAACCTTTACGAAATTCACGTACATAT
>NC_051409.1:3977188-3977320 GCF_015228065.2 Penaeus monodon | reverse complement strand
TCTACTTACCTGTATCTAATTAAATTTGTCGATCATCTAGGTATTTACATTTATGATATCATTAATTTGTCCATGATTTATTTAATTGTCTTTCTCATCTCATTACAAATTTACGATTGCATTCGTGGACAA
>NC_051409.1:3976936-3977164 GCF_015228065.2 Penaeus monodon | reverse complement strand
ATAGGCGCTAATGAGTCAAGGCCAGAAATTAATTTTAAATCGGCTTATATAATCAATCACGTTTAGAGAATCTGCCAAAGTTACCACATCATTCTCATTTTTAATTAATTCCTGATAACGAGATTATTCATGATATCTGCAAAGAATGATATGAATGGGATCTCGCTGGTATATTTTATATCATCTAGTTGATTATTGTGATAAAAAAGGATGTCTGGGCTGTGAGAT
>NC_051409.1:3975793-3976043 GCF_015228065.2 Penaeus monodon | reverse complement strand
AGATAGACATCAACAGCCATTGTCCCAAGAGTGAATCTGCATATGAAGTGTATACTGTAAAGCTGCAATTGATGACATTAAAGCCATAATTCGACAATCAAGTTTAATTTCAATTAAGTGTTAACATTTACGAAAGATCAGCCTGCTTGCATAGGGAGGCAGGCGGGAAAGGCAGCTCATCTGCTTGCGTGTTTGAATCGTAAACGCTTTTTCTGCTTCTATAATGCGTCCCAATAATGATGATGATGAT
>NC_051409.1:3974822-3975500 GCF_015228065.2 Penaeus monodon | reverse complement strand
GGACCAGTATAGTAATTTCATTTCAGATCAACACAAGATAAATAAAATTAGGTACATAGGCACAAACAATAAAAAAAAATCATGACACTGCACAAAAAAAAAAAATCAAAATCTACGTTTTCTATCAAACATTCCATTTCCATTTCCTTATTTCCTCCTCCAAAAAGCACAACACAGGCAGTGCCATTCACCCTAGACACGGTGCCTCAACAGTGCCTGGCTCTGTGGCACCTTCCCCTTCCCCTGGCACCTACCTCATTACCGAATAATAAGCAATAATGACTGTGTTTAATGGCGCAGCGTTGCTAGCCTTTTGTGATAATAATTTTATAAATATGAATGTTTCTTATGATGATCCAAGTGTCAAGGTGAGTTATATTTTTAATTAACTTATGAGAAATGTAACGATTCATATAAAAAAGTAGACATTTTATCTTCATATTGATTTTATTGCAGATTTTGTTATCATATTTGTTAATAGTGAGTGAAATCTATTATACAATTTTGTATTGATATATTCAGCGTTAAATGAATGATTACTAAAAGCATCATCGTGTTTTCCGAGAAATTAAATGATTTCAAAGGGCTAATTAGCAATGTCATAGTATTGATGAACCGTATTCATTGCGATAAATGGAGAAAAAAGAAAAATTAAAAAAAGTAAACTTCACAACACAA
>NC_051409.1:3974120-3974562 GCF_015228065.2 Penaeus monodon | reverse complement strand
GAGGAGGGGAGGAGGAGGGAGGTGGAGGGGGAGGTGGAGAGAAGGAGGAGGGGAGGAGGAGGGGAGGGGAGGGGAGGTGGAGGGGAGGTGGAGGGGAGGAGGAGGGGAGGGGAGGTGGAGTGGGGTTGGAGGAGAGGTGGAGGGAAGGGGAGGGGAGGTGGAGGGGAGGTGGAGGGAAGGAGGGAAGGAGGGGAGGTGGCAGCAGAGTGACTTCCCCGCCTGCAGTAGCATGCAAGCGGCCGCGGCTGTGCGTGTCTGGTGGCCATGAGTCTCCGATAAACCGCTGCCGAAGATAATGCTTGTGAACACAGCTTGTAAATAGAAGCGGGTAAGGGGAAAATTTATCGCCATGTTGCGTCTAGTCTCGGCCGGGAAAAGAGTACTGGCAGGTTCTGAAATACACTGAATCGACAAACCTTTTCGAAAAGAATCAAACAGGGAA
>NC_051409.1:3973389-3973852 GCF_015228065.2 Penaeus monodon | reverse complement strand
ATACTTAGCAAAACTAAAATGATAAATAAATAAATAAAGTGGCGTTGAATTCGACTTCTATTTTTATTTTTTTCTTTCCCGAGATTGGACACAGCGTCATAATTTATGCAAGCTGCACAATGGCCAGCGACCTCGACACTCGCTCTATGCAAAACGGAGAGACAATCGAGAACAAATACAGTGCTCAGTCAACGCAAAACGACTTTATTATGTAGATTATAGCGTCCGTTGCACCATGTGGCCTGCATGAAAGCCTGTATCATGCAGATTGCATGAGAGAATGTAATGAACCAAATAGCAGCGATAGCGCTCCTGTAGTGTATCATAATCAACCTCTTTATCGAAAACGTTGCATTCTGGATCACAGGATATATGTCTTTTCCAAATAAGAATGAGAGCGATTTGAATATTGCATAAATCTGTGCTCAATTGCAAATTTGGGGATTTTACAGGAATATGTCAA
>NC_051409.1:3973000-3973289 GCF_015228065.2 Penaeus monodon | reverse complement strand
AACCTCCACCGCCAATTAAACCCCCCACCCCCAAATTAAACCTCCCAAAACCGCCAGTTAAACCTCCAACCGCCAGTTAAACCCCAAAACCGCCATTAAACTCCGACCGCCAATTAAACCTCCTAACCGCCATTTAAACCTCCCAAACGAGGCAATGGCAATACAGCAAAGCTAACGGGGTTGTCCAAAGACAGGGGGATCAGAAAAGGTCAAGAAAGGCCGGGAAAGAAACGCCTTTTCGTGAGACCATCCGAGTTTGTGGAATAACTTCTTGAAAAAAAAGGAAAAA
>NC_051409.1:3972888-3972967 GCF_015228065.2 Penaeus monodon | reverse complement strand
AGAATAAGAAATTCAAACAAGAATGTTTCATCTCTTCCAAATTTCAAGAATTTTAGAGAGGAATGGAATGATGGGGTTG
>NC_051409.1:3972569-3972634 GCF_015228065.2 Penaeus monodon | reverse complement strand
TCGACCAGTTATGCGAAAAATGCGTGTCCGGGAAGGCGTCAAAAAAAGAAGAAAAAAAGAGGAAA
>NC_051409.1:3972390-3972492 GCF_015228065.2 Penaeus monodon | reverse complement strand
AAAGAAAAAGAAACAGAGAGAAAAAAAAAGATAATTCCAAGGCTAAGATAACGAAGATTAAAAAACCCAAAACCCTTTTACGAAATTCACGTACATATACCT
>NC_051409.1:3972236-3972369 GCF_015228065.2 Penaeus monodon | reverse complement strand
TCTACTTCCCTGTATCTAATTAAATTTGTCGACATCTAGGTATTTACATTTATGATATCTTTAATTTGTCCATGATTTATTTTAAATTTTCTTTCTCATCTCATTACAAATTTACGATTGCATTCGTGGACAA
>NC_051409.1:3972006-3972212 GCF_015228065.2 Penaeus monodon | reverse complement strand
AGGCGCTAATGAGTCAGGGCCCGAAATTAATTTTAAAATCGGCTTATATAATCAATCCCCGTTTAGAGGGAAACTGCCAAAGTTACCACATCATTCTCATTTTATTAATTCTGATACGAGAAATTTTTCATGATATCTGCAAAGAAGGGTATGAATGGGATCTCGCTGGTATATTTTATATCATCTAGTTGATTATTGTGATAAAA
>NC_051409.1:3970802-3971052 GCF_015228065.2 Penaeus monodon | reverse complement strand
AGATAGACATCAACAGCCATTGTCCCAAGAGTGAATCTGCATATGAAGTGTATACTGTAAAGCTGCAATTGATGACATTAAAGCCATAATTCGACAATCAAGTTTAATTTCAATTAAGTGTTAACATTTACGAAAGATCAGCCTGCTTGCATAGGGAGGCAGGCGGGAAAGGCAGCTCATCTGCTTGCGTGTTTGAATCGTAAACGCTTTTTCTGCTTCTATAATGCGTCCCAATAATGATGATGATGAT
>NC_051409.1:3969895-3970568 GCF_015228065.2 Penaeus monodon | reverse complement strand
AGGACCAGGTATAGTAATTTCACTTAAGATCAACACAAGAGAAATAAAATTAGGTACATAGGCACAAACAATAAAAAAAAATCATGACACTGCACAAAAAAAAAAAAAATCAAAATCTACGTTTTCTATCAAACATTCCATTTCCATTTCCTTATTTCCTCCTCCAAAAAGCACAACACAGGCAGTGCCATTCACCCTAGACACGGTGCCTCAACAGTGCCTGGCTCTGTGGCACCTTCCCCTTCCCCTGGCACCTACCTCATTACCGAATAATAAGCAATAATGACTGTGTTTAATGGCGCAGCGTTGCTAGCCTTTTGTGATAATAATTTTATAAATATGAATGTTTCTTATGATGATCCAAGTGTCAAGGTGAGTTATATTTTTAATTAACTTATGAGAAATGTAACGATTCATATAAAAAAGTAGACATTTTATCTTCATATTGATTTTATTGCAGATTTTGTTATCATATTTGTTAATAGTGAGTGAAATCTATTATACAATTTTGTATTGATATATTCAGCGTTAAATGAATGATTACTAAAAGCATCATCGTGTTTTCCGAGAAATTAAATGATTTCAAAGGGCTAATTAGCAATGTCATAGTATTGATTCATTGCGATAAATGGAGAAAAAATAAAAATTAAAAAAAGTAAACTTCACAACACAA
>NC_051409.1:3968884-3969436 GCF_015228065.2 Penaeus monodon | reverse complement strand
GAGGAGGGGACTTGGAGTGGGGGTGGAGGAGAGGTGGAGGGAAGGGAAGGGAGGTGGAGGGAAGGAGGAGGGGAGGAGGAGGGGAGGTGGAGGAAGGAGGAGGGAGGAGGAGGGGAGGTGGAGGGAAGGAGGAGGGAAGATGAAGGGATAGAGGAGGGAAGAAGGGAAGGAGGGGAGGTGGCAGGGAGGTGGAGGGAAGGAGGAGGGAAGCTGAAGGGATAGAGGAGGGAAAGAGGGAAGGTGGAGGGGGGGAGGGAAGGAGGGGAGGTGGAAGGGAGGTGGAGGGAAGGAGGGGAGGAGGGGAGGTGGCAGCAGAGTGACTTCCCCGCCTGCAGTAGCATGCAAGCGGCCGCGGCTGTGCGTGTCTGGTGGCCATGAGTCTCCGATAAACCGCTGCCGAAGATAATGCTTGTGAACACAGCTTGTAAATAGAAGCGGGTAAGGGGAAAATTTATCGCCATGTTGCGTCTAGTCTCGGCCGGGAAAAGAGTACTGGCAGGTTCTGAAATACACTGAATCGACAAACCTTTTCGAAAAGAATCAAACAGGGAA
>NC_051409.1:3967947-3968551 GCF_015228065.2 Penaeus monodon | reverse complement strand
ATACTTAGCAAAACTAAAATGATAAATAAATAAATAAAGTGGCGTTGAATTCGACTTCTATTTTTATTTTTTCCTTTCCCGAGATTGGACACAGCGTCATAATTTATGCAAGCTGCACAATGGCCAGCGACCTCGACACTCGCTCTATGCAAAACGGAGAGACAATCGAGAACAAATACAGTGCTCAGTCAACGCAAAACGACTTTATTATGTAGATTATAGCGTCCGTTGCACCATGTGGCCTGCATGAAAGCCTGTATCATGCAGATTGCATGAGAGAATGTAATGAACCAAATAGCAGCGATAGCGCTCCTGTAGTGTATCATAATCAACCTCTTTTATCGAAAACGTTGCAATTCTGGATCACAGGATATATGTCTTTTCCAAATAATGAATGAGAGCGATTTGAATATTGCATAAATCTGTTGCATCAATTGCAAATAACAGATTGGCGAGAAAGATATGCATTTTGTAGTGTATTGCAGGAAATACCTCGTTTGCAATAATGGTCAATTGCTCGCTTGTTGATCGCAACGAAGAGGAGGGGAAAGTGTTAAACTGGCAATACACACGATGATAAAAGATAAGGAAGAGAGAGAGAGAG
>NC_051409.1:3967705-3967877 GCF_015228065.2 Penaeus monodon | reverse complement strand
TTTAATGATGAATAAATCAGATGAGTAAATATGCATAGATGGAATCCGGACTAATAAAACGAACAAAGGAAGAGGAAACGAAACAAAAACTTTTATATTTTAAAATCTAACTGGTCAGCAAATCAGGAAAAATTTCGGGAGTTTTGTGTTTATTTGAAAGGAATGATTTAAT
>NC_051409.1:3966373-3966595 GCF_015228065.2 Penaeus monodon | reverse complement strand
GTCTTCCTTACGAAGTCTAAAATTTCCCAAAAAGCAACAAGTTGTTCCCATAAATATCGTTCACCCCAGCGGCCTGATTAGCGGCCAAATCCTCGCCGAAAATTACGAAAATTGACGATCAACGAGACACACGACTGAGCACGCGTGGCTTGCACAATAATTCCAAAACTGGAAAATTTCGCGATCATAGTTCGAGGAGGGAAGGGAAAGGAGGCAAGCGGG
>NC_051409.1:3965691-3965870 GCF_015228065.2 Penaeus monodon | reverse complement strand
CAATGCAAATCGTCGACCTGCACTCCTTTGCAATACACTAAGTATATTCGCACATATATCTGTGTTTATCATTCGCACTTTCATAAATCGAGGAGATTCCCAAGTGTTCTAAATCAAATTAAGCTGAAATCCTAGCACACAAAGGATCCTCTGTGCCAGAAAAGTTGCGAAACCGCCGT
>NC_051409.1:3965078-3965168 GCF_015228065.2 Penaeus monodon | reverse complement strand
TCATTTACATTTTTTTTCTTAATGTATGATACGCTTGCACAAAAAGATGGAAATACCAGAATGTTTGATCACGACAAATTATTCACGCAC
>NC_051409.1:3964758-3964875 GCF_015228065.2 Penaeus monodon | reverse complement strand
TACAGCCGTCCATCACCCAATATACAAGATTTGATGCAATGGCAACAGCAGTTAGCTTGCACTTTATTTATTCAACAGACTTCCGTGTGCAAAGTTTTGTTGAGTTCTGGTGGGGAA
>NC_051409.1:3964139-3964342 GCF_015228065.2 Penaeus monodon | reverse complement strand
AAGGAGAGAGAGCAACAGCCGAGATTTAGTATTGAGGAAAATGCTATTCGCTCGTAATTTGAAAAAGAAATATGATCTTTGCGTTTTCAAACATACTTTTCATATTTTTATGATTATCATTATTCTCTGAAATTGAGGGGGGGGAGGGGGTGTTATTACCCGTGGCTGCTTTGGTTATCAATTTTATAGATTCATTTATCTAT
>NC_051409.1:3962692-3962827 GCF_015228065.2 Penaeus monodon | reverse complement strand
AAGGATTTGGGATACAAAAAAAAACGTGTTGGTATTGATGTTAAGTGTTTGCTAACAGACACACTGACACAATGATCATGCAATGTCTCTTTCACTAATAGCCATAAGTGAAAGCAGAATAAAATTTGAGAAAAA
>NC_051409.1:3962111-3962371 GCF_015228065.2 Penaeus monodon | reverse complement strand
TTTACTCTTTCGACTTTTTACTCCCTCCCCCCACCTCCCCCACCTCCCCCATCTCTCCTCCCCCCCCCATTCCTCCCCCTAGGCCCCTTCCTCACAGCCAACGATCGAAAATCTCGCTGAAACGAACTAAATATAACATAACACATCAAATATATCGCCACCTCGTTATAATCCCGAACATATTTGTGGATTTACATTCAGTGCCATAATAATCATCCACCTTTTTCCCCCAAAATATATTAGGTCGTTTTCCCCCTTTC
>NC_051409.1:3961961-3962084 GCF_015228065.2 Penaeus monodon | reverse complement strand
TCTTTTGAGCTTTGTTACGGAGAGATAGTACAGAGTGAGTGTGCGTTATATCTTTATAACGTAATTTATCGACGTTTTATGCGAGGAATTGTAACGATCTAGTGAAGTATTGATATTTTTTTT
>NC_051409.1:3961821-3961903 GCF_015228065.2 Penaeus monodon | reverse complement strand
GTGAGTAACAAGACCAGATTGAACATAAATCAAGTTCGTTTTATGACAGTCGGATTGTGTCGTCAATAGTATTTTGAGTTCT
>NC_051409.1:3961299-3961617 GCF_015228065.2 Penaeus monodon | reverse complement strand
ATTAATGCGTACTTTTGTGTGTGTGCATGTCTGTATATTTCTCTGCGTTTCCGGGTCTGTGTACATAAATCAATTTCTGTGTATCTGGGTCTGTCTGTGACCTGTGTACATGTACATGTGAGCATTCGTGTACACTCTTATCTTACCTTTTCTTTGTAAGAATTGGTGTGCGTGTGTGCATGCGAGATCTGGAATGCATGCAGCAGTAAAACAGGATGTCGTAGCGGCGAGAACTTTTCAAGAAATACACAAACGCACGATCGAGTAGCCATTGAATGTTAAGACGAGACGCATTCTACCAAGGTCGCATGATACACC
>NC_051409.1:3961158-3961245 GCF_015228065.2 Penaeus monodon | reverse complement strand
TACCTCTCTTACCCCTGCTTCTGCCTGACCTCTTGTAACCCCCCCCATCCCCCCCACCCATCCACAGGTCTACGGGCGTCTCTTGAA
>NC_051409.1:3960731-3960855 GCF_015228065.2 Penaeus monodon | reverse complement strand
AGTAGCTTCCGTGTCCCAGCGCAGATGCAGCATCCCAATGACTCCGACCCGATTGTCCGCAGAGAACGAGTCAGTTTGTTCGACGCCGCACGCACGCCAAGGACCCGCCCCCTGGCCGGCCTTT
>NC_051409.1:3958907-3959709 GCF_015228065.2 Penaeus monodon | reverse complement strand
GAGAGAGAGAGATTTCATTCTTCCATTTACTTAACATCCGTAATCTAAATTACAAATATCACAAACATTTAGGAAAGCGAAGACCACCAAAACGTACAGCCAACAACTACCCTTTAAAATCATGACAAAAAAGCCACTCTTTATGCAAGATAAACCAACGAATTATCTTGGTCCTCCATCCACCTCCTTTAGCGTCTGTTCCCTTGCCCTGTGCCATCCCCCCCGGCGCGTGGGCACCCAGTGGCGAAGGTACGAGACACTGCAGGCATTCCGAGATGCCTCCCTGACGGCACTCTCGGATGCTGTGACGTCACGGGGATGCTGTGACGTCATGGGGATGCTGTCACGTCATGGGGATGCTGTGACTTACGCGGATGCTGTGACGTCGCTCTGGGATGCTGTGATGTCACTCTGGGATGCTATGACGTCACTCTAGGATGCTGTGACGTCACTCTGGGATGCTGTGACGTCACGGAGATGCTGTGATATCACTCTAAGATGCTCTGACGTCACAGGGATGCTGTGACGTCACTCTGGGATGCTGTGACGTCGCTCTGGGATACTGTCACATCACTCTAAGATGCTCTGACGTCACAGGGATGCTGTGACATCGCTCTGGGATGCTGTGTCGTTGCTCTGGGATACTGTGACATTACTCTAAGATGCTCTGACGTCGCTCTGAGATGCTCTGACGTCACGGGAATGCTCTGACGTCACGGGGATGCTGTGACGTCACCCTGGGATGCTGGGCTAATGATCTGATCAGGAAACAACACAACATCGTGCTTTGTCAGATTAAGTC
>NC_051409.1:3957760-3957948 GCF_015228065.2 Penaeus monodon | reverse complement strand
AAACAGTGCCATTTCTATGCGTCTCGGCCTCGATGATTTATCTCGGAGGCCACACCTGTATTTGCAACGTCGCAAGCGGCCTGCAACAATAAGGTCCAAGTCGATATTCGGTTTGACGTTATTTTGGCATTTAGGGCCTTGGGTTTGTAAGGGTGATAATGGCTTGGGGTGATCGAGAGGGGATTGAA
>NC_051409.1:3957341-3957528 GCF_015228065.2 Penaeus monodon | reverse complement strand
CGTTTCGCTCCTTTGGGAAGTTCATTTGAATTGAAAGACGCAAGCCCGAGGTATTGTGATAATGTATTCTATCGAAATTGAAAATTATGGGTTTGTTTTCATGCAAGAATTTTATTTATGGTCGGTAGGGGAAGGGGGAGGGGGGAGGGGGTCGATCGGCGGCGTAGGGAGGGGGTAAGGGGTGGGA
>NC_051409.1:3956424-3957087 GCF_015228065.2 Penaeus monodon | reverse complement strand
TGTACACATGGTGAGGCGTGTGCGTGAAATAATGTAAATGACTGTTTTATAAATATAAAAGAGCTCGAATTACATGTGCGTATATCTGAAAACTGTAGATATGTGAAAAAAAAAATGTACACATAACAAATAAAAAGTGTACATGAATCGATATACACGCAAGGAGGTGCACATAACAGATAAACACATAAAAGAAAAATACACACACCTACTACATACGTATGGAAAAACAAACCTACGCCTTTGTAAAGTGTGTACAACCTCTATTAATGTATCAAATATACACACAAGACCTCTATGTATCAGAGAGAAAGTATACACATGACAGAATACGTACATATATATCAGACAGACAGAAATTACATAAACCAGTATGAGTATATGTGAAATTTCGTAAAAAAAAATATACAAAAATCATACAACTGCGCATCTGTAAATAGAAAAACATTTAATTATCAATGTGAAATAATGTAAATCACGTCATTTAACAGAATAACACACAAGAACGCATAAGACCGTTTTAATATCATATGACAACAAACTCAACAAAAATCAAGTACCCAATTTGCATAATAACTAACTTAACTTGTAATCCTTCATAAAAAATGAATATGACATCAATAAGTTTGTCGTAAAAATCTTTACATAGAGAGCAGGTTTGGG
>NC_051409.1:3955832-3955903 GCF_015228065.2 Penaeus monodon | reverse complement strand
GGTCTAATTGATGATAATGACGAAGATGATAAGAATAGTCGTACATATGTATATATATGTGTATTCGCATG
>NC_051409.1:3955405-3955747 GCF_015228065.2 Penaeus monodon | reverse complement strand
TCCAAGAAGGAAATGAACAAATTCATGAAAAAAGTTATCTAAAACCGCATACTTATAAACGCGACGTTCCTCTTTGTAAGTAAGTGCGAACCACAACACTCCTCCCAAAGAAAACGTGTAAGTAAGCCTTTGCACCGAAATAAGGAACACAGATAACCAGCATTATAGTATTTTACGATGTACTTAAGGTGAATATCCTATGCTACTAACTGGATATCCCGACCTTATGAACTCATATTTTATTTGGGGTATATCAGAGAAAAAAAATTATATACTTGCGATTGAGTTATATCGAGAGATAGATTTTCAGGAATATATTATGAATATTAAACCCGTTATCTT
>NC_051409.1:3954489-3954566 GCF_015228065.2 Penaeus monodon | reverse complement strand
AACATTCTCTACATTCCAGTATAAGGGTATCTCAACAATAAATACATGTTCTAAACATCTAGAAATTTGTCTCTTGC
>NC_051409.1:3954300-3954387 GCF_015228065.2 Penaeus monodon | reverse complement strand
CTATTTATTTATTTTTTTGACTTTTTTAGAGATTCGGTCTCTTTCTTTATAGAAATGCTAAGAGTTAGAACAATGAAAGACTGAGGG
>NC_051409.1:3952979-3953670 GCF_015228065.2 Penaeus monodon | reverse complement strand
GCTCTCTTTGTCCATAATAGCCTTTGCGTCTGGGGGTCTGGGTAGCCCCCTGGGTAGTCCCTAAGGATTGCGTAATTCCTGGGGTCTTGGTTAGCCCTGGGGTCCGATGTTCCCTTAGCTTTGTGTAGCCCCCTTTGGATCCGGGTAGCCCTGTGGAATCTGGGGTAGCCCCTTGGGACTGAGTAGCCTCTGGGGTCTTGGTAGCCCTGTGGAATCTGGGTAGCCCCTTGGGGTTGGGTAGCCTCTGGGGTCTTGGTAGCCCCTTGGGTCTTGGTAGCCCCTTGGGACCGGGAAGCCGCGTGGAATCCAGGTAGCCCCTTGGGACTGAGTAGCCTCTGGGGTCTTGGTAGCCCTGTTGAATCTGGGTAGCCCCTTGGGACGGTAGCCTTGGGGTCTTGGTAGCCCTGTTGAAACTGGGTAGACGTTTGGGGTTTTGTAGCCCCTGGGGTTTTTGTAGCCCCTTGGGTCTTGGTAGCCCCTTGGGTCCGGATAGCCTTTGGGGTTTGCTTAGTCCCTAGAACCTCGGAATCCCCGTTGAATCTGAGTAGCCTCTAGACTCTTGATTCGCTCCTGGGGTTGCATGTAGCCCCGGGGTAATCTGGGTAGCCCCTTGGATAGCCCGAACAGCCCCCCGGAGTCTGCGTAGCCCCTTCTCTGGATCTTGGCTTGTGTCTCCGTCTCTCGCCCTGTA
>NC_051409.1:3951636-3951958 GCF_015228065.2 Penaeus monodon | reverse complement strand
CATAAGAATGAAGAATATATATAGTTAAAATGACTGTAAAGCAAGGGAGGTGAAATCGGAGTCTCTCGTAAATAACTGTGGAGCGAACAGCGAAAATGTCATAAAAATGAGAAAAATGGCAGTTTTAAACGACTTAAGAAGCATTCCTCCATCATTGCCTCCCCCCCCCTCGTCTCTTCTCCCTCTCTCCCTCATCTTCTCTTCCCTTCCCCCTCCCTCATTCGTTATTTCGCTCTTCTCCATTTTGTTTCTCCCTCACTCTCTCTTCTTCCTTCTACTTCCTCTCATCCTCTCTTCTTCCTTTCATCCCTCCCTCCTTCGT
>NC_051409.1:3951237-3951331 GCF_015228065.2 Penaeus monodon | reverse complement strand
TTCAGTCCCCCAGCACCTCTTGACTTAAAACAAAGTTGCTGCCAAATCTATCTTTCCACAAATTAGCTCTATTTGCATGTCTTTTGCGAAACCG
>NC_051409.1:3950839-3950945 GCF_015228065.2 Penaeus monodon | reverse complement strand
CTAAGGCTTCCCGACCGCCAGCTTCCGAAGGCGGGCGTGCGCTGGAAACCCTCACTTATGTCGCCAAAATACGACATTTCTGAACCACGCCCGACAGGTTAAGTTA
>NC_051409.1:3950534-3950643 GCF_015228065.2 Penaeus monodon | reverse complement strand
TAGATAGACAGATAGATAGAGAGAGAGAAAAAAAATCCTAAAGAATGTAATTTTTCCTCAAAACCTCATAACAAGAAACGAAAATAAACGAAAAAATATTGCCTTCCTA
>NC_051409.1:3950400-3950514 GCF_015228065.2 Penaeus monodon | reverse complement strand
CCAATTCTTGTATTTATCTCTATCTATTTTCTACCTTTTCTGTTCCTCATTATTATCATTTTCCCTTTTTTTTAATAATTATTAATTTTCCCGTATTCCACACCTCATACATAT
>NC_051409.1:3950274-3950354 GCF_015228065.2 Penaeus monodon | reverse complement strand
AATAAATATAATACTTTAATAAAATAATAACATGATATAATTATAATACTCTTATAAAATATAATACTTTAATGAAAGTA
>NC_051409.1:3950089-3950188 GCF_015228065.2 Penaeus monodon | reverse complement strand
TAACGCAAACAAGTATATTAGTATACTTTTTTCTGTAAATACAAGGATTGGTAATAATGATAATAATACTTTCACATCTCACTCCCTTCTCCGTTAATC
>NC_051409.1:3949820-3949898 GCF_015228065.2 Penaeus monodon | reverse complement strand
TTTCTAACACTTGATACCTTACTATTTTTTTTCGTTTCTTTCTACTAAACGACAGAGAAGACAGTAATCTCCCTCAAT
>NC_051409.1:3949331-3949411 GCF_015228065.2 Penaeus monodon | reverse complement strand
CCGCCCCAGCAACCTTTACCAAAAATCGCAATTCCTCTCGATCCGCGTCTAATTAAAGGTCAATTAAGCCCAAGACACAG
>NC_051409.1:3948589-3949307 GCF_015228065.2 Penaeus monodon | reverse complement strand
AAATCGCCTCTTCTGATTCGTCACATAATGTCGTCGGTCTGATGAGTTTAACACTGTCTGCCCCCCACGCGCTCTTCAAGTCGGCCTGTTGCTCTCTCCTCTTCTCCTCTGCGTCTGTTTGTCTTTTATTGTCTGTTTCTCTTTTTGTTTTTCTTATTTATTGGGATTTTTCCTTTTCTTTCTTTCTTTTTTTCTTTTTTCTTTGTTTGTGTCTATTTTTTTTTCTTTTTTGCTTTTCTTTTCGGTTCTGCTTTTTTTTTCTCTCTTTTCTGTCTCCTTCGTTTTCTTCTACTTCCCTTTATTTCTGTGTCTTATCTTCTTTTCTTTTTTTCCGTGTTTTTTCCTCTATCTTTCCTATTTCTTCTTCCTCTTCTTCTATTTCTTCTCTCTTTTTCTATGTCTCTTCTTTATCATTTTCTCTCTCTTTTCTCTCTTCTATTTTTTTCTATATTTGTTTTTCTTTTTTTTTTCTTCTCCTTTTGCCTCTTCTCTTTCTTTTTTGTATCTATTTTTCTTCTTTTTTTTCTTTTTCTTCTCCTTTTGTCTCTTCTCTCTTTTTTGCATCTCTTCTTCTTTTCTTTTTTTTCTTCATTTTCTTCGTCTTCTTCTTTCTCTTCTTCTTCTTCTCATTTTTTATTTATTCATCTCCACCACTTTATTCCCCCCCTCCTCCTCTTAATTCCTCCCTTTCTCCATCCCTCTCTTCCACACGTCTCTC
>NC_051409.1:3948336-3948542 GCF_015228065.2 Penaeus monodon | reverse complement strand
CGCTCTAAATTAAAACAACAAACAGGTTAAGAAAAGTGATGGTGACAAGTGCAACTAAGCTGTTATTGTGTTGCTATGAATAATAATGATGATTAATGACATCAGTAACCTATTTTGTACAGTACTCTGACGCAACTGTGTGTCGTATAAACTTCACTTTTGACTGATTCATTAACGAGAAGAAAAAAAGGGAAGAGATATCGATT
>NC_051409.1:3947357-3948019 GCF_015228065.2 Penaeus monodon | reverse complement strand
GCGTCGACTTCTCATGCGGTTATCAATTATGGATTAAATGCGACGATAAATGGAGAAGAACGCGATAACGAGAACAATAAAGCAACGATGATAATTATCGGGAGAGAAGAAATATATGATAATATTTGCAACTTTATTGGTGCTTCGGCTGGTAAAGGTGGTGGTGACTGGTGATGAGTGATGACTGGGTGATGATAACTGAGAAAATGACTGGTGATGACTGAGTGATGTTGACCGAAGGATGACTGGGTGATGATAACTGAGAAAATGACTGCGTGGTGATGACTGGGTTACGATAACTAGTGGTGATGACTGAGTGATGGTGACCGGGTGGTGAAAATTGGGTGGTGATGACTAGGTGATGACTGGGTTGCGATAACTGTCGGGGAGGACTGAGCGATGGTGGCCGGGTGATGACCGAGGGATGAATAGATGATGAACATTGGGTGAAGATGACTTGGTGGTGATGATCATTTGGTCATATCAACAGAGCGAGGATGAGAAGTGATGATAGCTAGGTTGTGATGACTTGGTGATGATAACTGGGTGATAACTGGATGATAGAGGAGGAAAAGGAAGAGGAAGAAGAGGAAGATGATGATAATGATAATTGGTGATGACTAATGACTAGGAATGATCTTTTTTCCCCATTATCTCTATCA
>NC_051409.1:3945411-3945729 GCF_015228065.2 Penaeus monodon | reverse complement strand
TTCCACCTGATACTTAAGTGACTAAATTAACTTATAAATGAACAAATAAATCCCTTTTTTTGAAAGTATGAAAAAGATAACGTACATTCACTCTTCATTAAGCAGTTGCTATTGCAAGATACTCAGTTCGCGTCACACGTTTTCTTTGCGTCGAGCGGAAACTCAAGAATATTGTAGATGATAGGTGATGGAAACTGATTAATTAGAGAAGTGCATTATTGATTACTGACGTAGAGAAACTAGATTAATTAATGAAATGCGAGAAAGGAGGATTAGGAAAATAAAAGGAAATTATGTTGACTAATGAAGCAATAAAAT
>NC_051409.1:3945019-3945273 GCF_015228065.2 Penaeus monodon | reverse complement strand
ACAATTGACAGAAAAAAATTGATAAGATTCTTGGAAATTATAATACATAAAAGATATTTTGAAAATTAGAAGGATGAAAATAACCTTTTCAGATATTCGAGGCAATTTAACTTGGATATGATAATTAGTAGAAAGTATGATAATGATCGGACAAGAAAGTGCTCCTTTAACTGAAAAAAATAATAACATTTTGATACTGATTTTAGGAAATTATAAAAGCTTTAAGAAAATGTCGATAATAATTCTATCATAAA
>NC_051409.1:3944515-3944717 GCF_015228065.2 Penaeus monodon | reverse complement strand
CATCCAAGCACACATCCACGTACATGTGCACATAACAATCTCCCTCGTTATCAAGATCGCCTTACACTTTATCTCGAGCGATAATCACGGAGAAGGAGATTATAAATAGTGCTAAGCTGTCTTCGAGGTTCCTCCCCTCGCCTTGTCACTTCTTAGGAACCTTTGATAATTAAGAGACTTGGGAGATTCTTAATGAAGACGT
>NC_051409.1:3943621-3944131 GCF_015228065.2 Penaeus monodon | reverse complement strand
ATCTCTACCCATCAGACCATTCTGCAAATAAAACGCAAATAAACCACATCCTTTGCAACGTCCTTCCTTCTCTTCCTTTGCAACATCCCCCCGTCCCCTCCTCTTCCTTTGCAACATTCCTCCGTCCCTTCCCCTTCCTTTGCAACATCCCTCCGTTCCTTCCTCTTCCTTTGCAACATCCCTCCTTCCCTTCCCCTTCCTTTGCAACATCCCTCCGTCCCTTCCTCTTCCTTTGCAACATCCCTCCTTCCCTTCCCCTTCCTTTGCAACATCCCTCCGTTCCTTCCTCTTCCTTTGCAACGTCCTTCCTTCCCTTCCCCTTCCTTTGCAACGTCCCTTGCAACTCGAGTTCTAAACCAGTTTGCAGAGACTTTCATCCTCATCTTCCATTATCTAGATCAACGTGAAAGGTGGTCGGTTGCAACACTAAAGATATCTTTATGTTGAACATATGGCGCGCTCTGGACCTGCATACTTGGCCTTTTTTAATTATATATATGTTCTTTTTTA
>NC_051409.1:3943159-3943263 GCF_015228065.2 Penaeus monodon | reverse complement strand
CATGGCAATTGTATTTTATAATTATAAGGTTATTCTTTTTAACAAGTTATAATTACTGAATTAGTGTTATGAGCAATTTTATTGGTAAATTTATGTTTTCATTC
>NC_051409.1:3942099-3942246 GCF_015228065.2 Penaeus monodon | reverse complement strand
TTCTCTCCCTCCGTGTATAAAGCTGGTCTTCGCCTGAGGATGGAAAAAACGTCTCGACACAAACGTTTATTGAAGTCAACGTTTGCAGCTTAGCCTCTGTGATATTTTGACGTGGTCTTTCATTCTCTACGGGTCCAGGTCATATAT
>NC_051409.1:3940445-3940602 GCF_015228065.2 Penaeus monodon | reverse complement strand
AAGAACGTGGCTCACATTTTGAAAGATGGCGAAAACATCCGTAGACATTTCACCAAAAATCAACACACCAATACAATTGAAAATTCAGTCCAGTTTTAACTTCACAACTGACTGCAAAATCGGACAAGACCAAGAAAAGGAAATCACACACACACTT
>NC_051409.1:3939733-3939814 GCF_015228065.2 Penaeus monodon | reverse complement strand
ACATCGCATCAACTTGGCCTAATCTCCGATGGGTAAATCACGCGCTGGCACCCGTAATTGGCGGAATAGGGACGGGCATTG